>NW_015623656.1:8251-19413 GCF_001515625.1 Sinocyclocheilus rhinocerous | reverse complement strand
TATCATATCATAACTATTCCTTTAATATTTTAAATTAGGTTTTGTAGTTCTGTTAATATAAAAGTTTAATTTTTTTATGTGTATTTGTTACTGTTATTATTATAATTATTTAATATATGTCAATGTAGTTTGTATTAAGTTTATTTTACTAAAACTTAAACTAAACGAAAATGAGAAATGTTGCCTTCCAACTAACTGAAATAAGTTTAAATACTACTTTTTGTTTATATACATTTTGTTTAGGTACTATTTATTTCATGTAATTAATTAGTTATTAATTAGTTAATGATAACCGTGGATATGAACTGAAATTCTGGTCACAGTGTTTAGTGACTTTACATGACAATGACAGGAGTTGAAATATTTTATCAGAGAAAATGTAAAAGATTTTTATCACATTATTCTTACATTAACAAGTGTAATGTAGATGACTTCTAGCTAGGAATATGAAAATTCTGGCCGATACAGAAAAACCGGTAATTGTTTTCTAGTTATAGCCGAAAACTCATAAATGGTTAATATTAAAATTCTATAGTATTTTGTCTAAAAATTAAAATACTAAACTAAAAATAAATTTTTAAAATGCTACAGGATTAAAAATAGATATTGATTTTGAGTTTTTTTTTTTTTTTTTAAAGATTACATTTAACAGTAAAGTTAAATTACTAGAGTTTTTACAGCTTAGCCTTAACGGAGCATTAGATGACTGCAAAGCTAAAAAAATAGGGTAAAATGAGCAGTTAAATATAATTCATAATTTATACAACTAAATCCATAAAATACGTACAATTTCTAAATTCCCCACCCCCAAAAAAGTTATTTCTAATATCGTCCAATCATTGATATTGTATTGATATATTACGTAAAAAAAGCTTCATTTGTATTGAACTTGGAACGTACTTTTAAAACCACCTTAAAAACTCAGTCCCAGTAGTTCAAACCCAACCCTCCTCCCTACAGTCAAATCAGACTTTATCCTTTCAATTAATTTCTTCTCACCTTGTCTCGCACAAATCCTCTGCAGGCCTTTAATTCGGAGACGGACAACTTCAAGCTGATGTACGGAGGTCACCAGTACCACGCCAGCTGTGCTAACTTCTGGATTAACTGCGTGGAACCCAAACCGCCGGGTCTGATCCTGCCCGACCTGCTCTAGAACCCTGAGACCCCTGATGTCTGAAACATCATGAACTCTTCAGTCACTTTAGCTGTTTATCGCTGTTTGCCTTTGAACCGATACAGCTCTCATCACTTGAATTTGGGACGCAACTGTCTAGATCTGCCATTGTCTGTTGGAAGACCAGATAAATGATGTACTACTGAATAATAGTTTATTTAAAAATTGTAAATGTGTCTTTTGTCTCTACCTTTTTGGATCTGCTTCTCTTCTGCACAAAAGTGTCTGGTTGGTTGATTCTTTGCTGGTGACTTCTCTACCTTGTGAAGTAAATACTGCGGAGCTGTTCTGCATGTAACTTACGAATAGCAGACTTGTAATATAAAATCCATAAAACAATAAAGGTAAAACATTTGAAAGCATCAAGAAGTGTAGCAGATATTACTTGCAAGTGAGAAACATTTAGACATTGGTATCTTCTTTTACGTCATTGTTTTCTGTATGGTTGTGCTGGAACACAAGTCACTTTTGTAGTGGGTCGGGAAATGTTTGCGATTTTCTGAGAATCTTTTATAAAGCCTGGAAGATGTTCTTAAACGCTGTGATATTCAGTATTCTGGATTCAGATGCGACTCTTTTGAAGGACTTTGTTGTGTGCAACTTTGAAGGGAATTCAAAAGTCTGGGGATGTAAGAAGTGAAAAGCAAAGCCTTTCCCCTTCTTCCAACCCAAGCAGTTATCATAAGAACGACGTAAACTTTCATTATGAATTAATTTCTTTTCATTGACGCACTTGTCATGAATCAACGAGAATACAACAAAGATTAAACGGCTTTGTGTACATGTTGGTCTTTGTCAGTGTTTTACTGAGGACTTAACATTGTATTCATTGTTGTCATCTACTTCATTTATGAGAGTTTTCGACTAAAGTGGTCCTTTTGTGTCTGTATTTCTGGTTATAATTGAAGCACAAATTAAATATTTGAATGTTAGTACTGGATGCAAATGTGAAATTTTTGTGTCCCACATTGGAGTGATTACTCTGCGATTCTGTAAAGTCAGCCTTCATCTGTTCGGTCCGTGTATCAGGGCCAGCTAGAGACAGCACTTCCCTCACTCTGACTCAGCGCTAATAGCTGCCATTCACAGCAATATTACCTTGGCAACCGTTTCCAAGAATACTGGACTTTGAATTTGTATGATTGTCGAAAGACATCATGATTTAGTCCCGTCTGTATGTACAGAAGATGAGGAGTGACTTCTGTTAGATCAACATTTCCACCCTGTTGCTCATTCGCATCAAATGCCTGTTGAAATTTTAAAGGTAAAAGTAGTTTAAAATATGGATTTGAGTCGGCTTGCAATTTTGATGCTGTTTTGACGGGCTGTTAGAGTAGATAATGTTCCGTCCTTGTCTTTATACACACGTGACTAGCAACCTTTATCCACCTTGTCGTCGCTGAACAGCAGGGATTAGATTTACAGAGACTTCCTGCTCCATGTTAATCCAGACTTTCTACAATGCATTAGAAGATTTAATACACAGGAAGCGAAACGGCGTTCTCTGACATGATCCTACAAAAGCTTTCAAAAGAAGGTTTTTACAGAAAAAAACTTCTCTAAAGAACCTTCCTTAAAAACATTTTTCTCAGAACATTTTAATAATTTAAACCTTTTGTGGAATGGAAAGATTCCATTGATGTGGCTTCCATTAAAAACACATTAAAACATTAAACAACAGCCTGTCCATCAGTCAATTCGTACAGTAGGAATTACTTTTGACAAGTATTAAGGTATTTTATTATGTACAAATATTACTATGTAGCTTCATTGTAATGTGTACGTACTAAAAATCTAAACGTTAAAAAAATAAGAACAAGGAATACGTTAAAATATTTCACCCTTTATTCATTTTAACACACTAATTAAATCAGAACTCTTTTACATGAATTCAGTTATTTTTAACACAAATTAGTAAAAGCTTTGCTAGGAGTCCTCTGACAGATGTCCTCTGGTTATAATTACTGCTTCACTGCAGAAAACATCTGAAAGAAACATCTTGAGTTAAAAATTTAAAACCGAGTAGAATTGCAAAAGGACCAAACAGGCAAACTAGAATTCATTGGGGAAAAAAAACTACTGCCATATTTATCGTTCTGCTTCTTGTGAAACATCCTGTTTTGTAGGAGCACTGACATTATAAATGCCAATACTGTCCTTCGTGGTGTTCAATAAAATTTCTTTTAATTTACATACATAGTTTATAAATCTGTTAAACTTCGGTAATATTGTAGCGTCTTTCTGTTAAACATTGTCACTTCACAAAACCTTCCAAAAATCTTTTTTTAGTATTTTTTTTGTATGCACAAGTTTAAATACACCTTGGAATATAATATTTTTAATATATATAATTTTCAAATGCTACCAGTAATCAAAATCAGACTGCTGCCTCTCAACAAAGATAGCCAGCCAAACTGAAACAACATCCTCACAATATTACGATTGATAAGTCTTAACCAAGGACTGAATTCCTGATTCTCAGCACCACACTTGGTTCCCAAAGTGCTCCTAAAACCAACATTATCATCGCCAAAATTTATTTCAGCATTCAAGGATGGAGTATCACTTCTGACCTCATAAAATATGCACTCAAAGTGACTTTTTCCATCTTGAAAATGGACATAAGCACTCCCATCTGGCTTTATTCTCTGGCAGGAGGGACTTGTGGACGTACGGAAAGAGGCCGGAAGACAGTGGAGTCAAAAATCGTTTGGTGGACCAGTCCTCTGTGCTTGAACCAAAGTCCAAACCCCTCTTCACAATCCCCAGTAAGGTGCCAAGTTCCTGCGGTCTCTCTCGTACACGTCGGGAATGACCCCGTATGGTGTCTGGATCATTTTCACAGAGTTCCTGCCAAACAGTTTCCTCTCGTACTCAATGAGCTGTCGCCAGAACCCTCCATTAGGACGAATGACGGGTCGGCGGGATTTGACCCAAGCGTGAGCCTCGGCCAGGGAAACTCTGTGGTACTTCATGAGGTAGGCCAAACAGAGCGAGGCGGAGCGGCTCACCCCAGCCGCGCAGTGCACCAGCACGGCTCCCCGTTTGCGGCCCACGCTGTGGATCTTATCAGCCACGCTGTCAAAATAAAGCGAGATCGGAGAATGAGGCATATCAGCCAGTGGCACTTTCATATACTCCATGTGTGGCCAGTTGAAGTTGGGCAGCTCGATGGTGGCGTTCACCACACAGGTAATCCCTTTGGACAGGAGGAGGCTGCGGTTGGACGCCACATTCCCCCGGCCGAGGAACAGGGAAGGAGTGATCTGGGCGATGCCCCCCAACAGGCTGCTGGTCTCGGGCAGCAATCGGGGGACGGCTGTGGGCACCACTGAACTGCGGTGGTGGTGGGGATGATGGTGGTGATAGTGATCTTGGTGGTGGAAGAACCCATGACTTCGGGAACCCATAGTGGAGTGGAGGCAGGAGACGGAGAAATAGAAACCTTGAGGTGGCGCCAGGGTGTCTTTTAGTTCTCCTTGGTCATCTCAAAGCGAACGGTGATATCATACAGATCATTGGGTGCACCTAAAACAAACCAAGAGTCAGTTTGCTTGAAATAAATAGAAACCTTTGTTAGGAGGTTTACAGCAGGGGTCTCCAACCCTGCTCCTGGAGAGCTTCCATCCTGCAGATTTCAGCTCCAACCCCAAACAAACACACCTGAACCAGCTAATCAAGGTGTTTGGGGTTACTTGATAATTACAGGCAAGTGTGTTTGAGCAGCGTCAGAACCGAAGTCTGCAGGATGGTACAACAGATATCCAGGAGCAGGGTTGGAGACCCCTGGTTTACAACATATGTAGAGTCAGTGAGGAACCGTCAGGGCCCTCAGAGAGGGCCTAACTTTTTGTAAAAACAATTATAATAATTTTAAATGTTTAAATAAATGTTTTAAAATATAGTATTTTAAATAAAAAATGATTATTACTCATTTTAAATAAGCAATTCATAATTTGACAAACAAAAAAAAACAGCCTCTTCAGTGAATGGGTTAAATGAACGCCGCCCATTTTCTCCATATTTGAATGTTTCCGCCTAGCGTCTGCGGCTCTGTGATTGGAGGTCCAGCTATGAAATTACAGAGGGCCAAGCAATAGTAAATCAATGAGAGAGTAATTTCGAATGACAGAAAAATTGACCAATCATATCGTTTCTCTAAATGGGCGGGCCTTGTTATCACTAGTTTTGACAAGTTCCACCCACTGTGGAGATCTCTATTGGAAAAAAAGATATATGCTGATAAACAAACTAGTTGTTATTCATGTCACGATGGAAGCCGCAAATAACGTAAGTGAGGACATTTACTAGGCTGCTGTGCCAATAATATTTATTATAAACATTGCTTGTTTGTGTGTGAAGTGTCTTAATTTGACTTAAATTTAGCTGTTTTATTTTGGTAATATCAGTCACTCTCGCTGTACTGTTTTGTTGTGGTCGCACACCGGACGAGAAGCACAGTGCCCCGGTGCAACACAGACGGCAGTCCAGAACATTTAATCTAGTCTCCAAACAGTCAAAACTTAACTTCAAGAATGAGCAAGTGGTGTCAATGAGTTTAAAGTTCGGGGATCAAAAAAACAACAAACGGGATGAGAAATTGCAATCTATAGCTCACTAATGAATCAAGAAATTTATTAGAGCAACAGAAAGACAAACGTTTTGCTGAAAAAATGCACAATACGCAATCTTCCAACCTAGAATGAAGTCATTATGTACATTAACAATAATTTGGGACAAATATAATGTATTTTAATGGAAAATTATGTGAGTGGCACTGAGGCGCTCTGTGGTGCGGCAGGATTATTATCGGCGGACAGTCGCCGGTGGTGCTGCCGGTCTGCGTGCACTCATAGAAAACAACGTGTGCGAATATTAAAGACGTGGTCCTCCGGTGTGCGACCGCCTTAAGGCTGGAATAGCCTCTTGTTTCAGAGGTGGAATTGTCAAAGATGACTTTTAGAAGAGGACACCATAAGCTAGGCTGGTAGTTTGTTCTTTCTCCCGATGAGGGTAAGGGGAGAGGGCCTAGGTTCAAGAGTCACGGTTTGCTACTGTGTAGAGTTATGTATCTAAAACCTTCTGGTTAGTCCAGGAGCCTCATTTATAAAACACATGTACAATAGGATTTGATACTTAATTGACCATTCGCAAAGACCTGCTCCCCTTCGTTACTGTTGCTATGGCTGACAAGCCATGCTGCTCTCATGCCACGCATCATGTTCTCATGCAGTGAAAAATACATTGTGGAGCAAAGAGGAAACTGACAACACGCCGACAAGCAAGACAGAGCAGGTTAATTTAAGTATGAAACAAAGTCATCTTTAAAATGTTGTCATTTTTTATGAAATTCAAACAATAAATATCCTTTTCGTGGTTCTTTAATACATTGTGACAGATCGCTGTAGCGCCTCCGTTCAAGTGGCACGTGAACCTATCATCTCTTCCACTTTAGTTATAGCATGAAATATCCATGAATGATCATGAGAAATACATCTTGTTTCAACCGCAGAATGTTCAAGTTCAAGTCCACCGATGTTAATCTACTCTCCTGCCTGTTTTGTTTGTTGGACAAAAATGGCAGATTCGGTGTTATGATTGGTCAGATCGCTTGTCAATCAAACTCCCTGCGAAGGGTCAATTCCATGGATTTCATCCTAAACCAAAAATGAGGATCAAATCTGGATTTAAAGGCAAAAACTGGCATGAAAATGTTCTTATGAATACGCTAACTGAAGAGCATGTGTACAAACCTTTTGCGCTCACATATACCAATAATTAAGGGTGTACTCACTCTATTTTCCTATTTAATACTGTAAAGTTGCTTTGACACAATCTGTATTGTTAAAAGCACTATATAAATAAAGGTGGCTTGACTTGAGCCATGGAAACAAGTACTCTATGTGCGTTTTAAACAGAACCTTTTCAGAGTCCAGCGAGGTGCTTTATAAGAGTCGATGACTGAAGCTTCCTTGTTGGTGGTAAAAGACAACATTAGCATGGCTGAATGCTGGTTTAATGGACTTAATTACTGTATGTACCCAGCAGATGTGTCCCTCTGTCAGACTCCCGTCCCTCGAGCTGTGCATGAGAGTGTGGGGGCCATGCGGAGCAAGTGTTTACTGGAACCTGGAGGACCCTTATTAATCAAACCAAGAACAAGGCTTGAAACCTGTTATAAGCGAATTCACTTGGTCAGACAGAAAGATTGATGTATTACACAGAACAAGAGGGCAGCCCTATTCTGGAAGAAAGACATCTTTTTGAAAGTTCGATTTAAAAATAGGGTTGTAAAATGACAATGATTCAACTGAATTATGATTCTTTAAAAAAAAAAAAGTAAGGTTTCATAAAATAAAACAAAACAGAAAAAAAAAAAGTTTTAATTCACTGATAAATACTATTTTTTTTTTACATGTTTACTAAGCATCATACAGATGGAAATCAATGCAAAGCATACTTGGCACAGTAATACTGATGTAATGAGTTGACAGGTGTGTGTTTATAGAGTATTTTACAATGGCTTTGAATACAGCTAGGCCAATTATAATCAAGGTCCGAAACTATCCATTTTATAACTTCCCCTTTATAATAAATGCACAAAACGTATTCTAATTCTGCTTTTTGTTTTAAGAACTTATAAAATTGTAAAATTTTTACTTCAGAGACAGTCCATTTCTTTTTATTTTATTATGAATTCAATAACTGCTAACTAACCTGGCAGCAAGTCCAAGGTTATTCAACTTTTTTTTCACAGAGGGAAAAAATGTCATTCCCATCACATTATACCAAAATCCTCCTGAAGGTTGAGCCAAGGCCGTGATCAGATCTTTATTCAGGGATATGCAATAAATGTTTTAACACAGATGAACATCAGTTTGAAAAAGTTAAATTTTTCGAGATTTCTTGTCAAAAGTGCCCGTAATTGAAGAATCATACTATAATTGATGCATATCTAAGGGGTTTAACTAACAAATGTGTCATTGTGTTCAGAGTAAAAGCAAAGTTTCACGGCTGAAATTAAACTCTTTGTCTTCTGAAGGCGTGACTAAAGCACCCAGCTGAAGGTTGTGTTCTGGACCCAATGATGTTCTCAGGTAACACGCTCATTCAGCCATCAATTTTGGCCCGCAGACGCCCTTGTTGATTCCAAGTGTGCTGAAATCTGCTTCCTCCAATTACTGGGGGTCGAGTCGCTGGCAGGCATGAAAGAACAACTGAATGTAGAGCATCTGTTTTTGCCGCCTGCCTTTCATACATCAGCATGTTTTATTGAAGGGCAGACGGTCTACTTACGGCTTGTGTGCTGTTTGTTGTTCCCCATCATGCCTGAGGGCTCTATATCATTCATTCCTCTTAATATAATGCATGGGGCTCTGACCCTTAATAGCATGCCACAAATATCAAACCAATCATGTTAAATAAGAATTACATCTGATGTCTGTGCAAACAGCACCTCCTTCTCTGCACAGCTACAGCTGGCTTGACGCTCTAAAGCAACATGTGGCTGGATCTTCTGTACGTTTCTCCATGTCTATATTTCTACATTCTATTTATTATTAGTTCATTTTAAATAATTAACTGCATTAAATTAACACATTAAAATGACAGCCCTATCATATTCCTGTTATGTGTAAAGATTTGGCGCACAGTGGCAAAAGGACCATCAATTTATGGCGGTGTCCTTGTTCCCAGCTACTGTGTTTGCATTAATAAAACCCATCTGCCTCAGTTCGTGCTGGCTGTCTCCCTAAGCCTTCCTCTACATCAATGAAAAACAGCCCACCTGCCATTCTCACGGGACTCTGATCGCAATAACATCTACAGTCTCTTAACATCTTTTCAAACAGGGCACACAATCTCTCTCTCTGGCTGTCACTCATTTTTCACACTGAAATTACGGAGTTTGGATGCCATGTGTGGTGCCTCACAAACTCTTCTTCACAGCTTGTGGGCTTGTTAACACAAAAGGGCAGTCAGTGTCATTGTGACTAAGTGTTCTTGGGTAAATTGGTGTGCAATCCACCTGGCTTAAAGGAATAGTTCACCCAAAAACTGTAGCTTTCGAATCAAATATGGCGCCATGGTCATGTCATGTCAGTTCAGATGTCATTTATTCTTGCATATCTTGTGAACGAAATTCAATGTCATTGGTGCTTATTGGTGTTGTTCCAAAATTGTATGACTTTCTTTCTTCTGTGGAACATAATAGAAGATATTTTGAGAAATTTGTTTTTTTTTCTTTACAATTGAAGTCAATGGTAACCAGTTCTATTTAGTTCCAACATTCTTTAAAATATAATCTTCTGTGTTTTACAGAAGAAAGTCATAAAAGTTTGGAAAGACAACAGGGTGAGGTAATGATGGCAGTATTTGCATTTTTAGGTGAACTAGCCCTTTAAGAACTACAGTGGATGGGATTTTTTTTTGTGAAAAATTGGTTAAGATTCATTTCTGGTGCTGTGACCCCATGACTACTGTAGGTGTTGAGGAATAAAGGCTTGATATATAAGACCAAAGATGAACCTCAGCAACCCAACGTGCTGATAGAGTCAAAGGCCTCACTGCTGACTATCACAGCTATTTATACAAGTGAGTGAGTGGAGAAGTGGGAAGAGAAGAAAGAAAGGAAAAGAAGGAACATCGGAGGCCTTTTCTTTTGTGTGTGTGTGTGCATTGCTTCTAAACATGTAGCATATATCTTTAGGAATAAGAAAATGTTGTTGTCTACACAGTCTCACGTCATTCCAAATCCATATGACCTGATTTCTTGATGTATAACACAAAATCAATTTTGAAAAACTATACAATCAAAAATGTAAAGCTTCTAGCTTCAAAAAAGAAAGAAAAAAAACCAAGCTACATAAGTGGTCCATATGACTCAATTCTCTGCAGTGGTTCTCAAACTGATTTTCATATCTGAATTAAAAAAAATTCTGCATCATATTTGTGTACGAGACACAGATGTGCAGGAAAAAAGCTACAAGATATCATCTTTTGTGTTCCATGGTGAAAAGCAAGTCATCCAGGTGTGGAGCGACAAGTAAATGATGACAGAATTGCAACTATTTTTTTAAAGCCAAATGTGTGCTTCTAGTATTTTATTATCAAAACACATTTTGGGTAAGTAAGTGTCTATGAAAATGCGCTAAAAAAACATTATCCTGTATATTACAAGTAAATTAGAAGCAACAACTCAATCTTAAATGAATGTCTTCTCCGTTGGGAGCCAAGCAATTCTGCTACAAATACAATACTTCATTTTCTCCACCTGTGGAGTGGCGTGAACATATGTTCTTGGCATGACAGTAATGGGCTGCTGTGTCAACCTCATACACACACATACAGGCACTCATCACTACATCACAGATTCAGTGCCGCAGGTCTCAAATGCCGTGTGTAAAAATTCTCCCAGAGTCTGATTCCACCTCCGCAAGCATTAATGGGAACGAGAGACACCTGCTGAGAAACTCGAGCCCCAAAATGGCAGCCCTTCTTCCACACCAAATGTGGAAAACAGGAAACTGAACCTGAGCCTTGTTTACTCTACCAGCTTAATCTTGTCAATAGCCTAATGAAACAATCCATGCTCATTCAACAAGTGGCTGCAACCTAAAGCATTAGTGACATTTCAAATGTGAACATTTTAAAGACTACATTTTAATTTACTACAGATAAAATCTAGATTATCCATCTAATAGGCCTATCAGTCCGGTTCCTCCTTAAACAATCAAAGAAAATGTAACACTGCACTCTTTTCATTTTTACATCTCTGTGCATCCCATAGGCGGAGCTTGTGTATTCCCCTGGCCACGGGGACTTGGGTCAGAAATGCCACTAAATTGGACAAAAATGCCCCTGCAGAAACAAATTAAATCTATTACGTCTGTTGCTAACAAAGTGAATATGAATAGACAGTGTCGATTGCGGCATTAAATTAAGATCTGCTCATGTTGCACCGTATTTCATTTTAGGCATTTTTACA
>NW_015623656.1:0-8010 GCF_001515625.1 Sinocyclocheilus rhinocerous | reverse complement strand
TTTTTTGAGAGTGCTTAAACTCGCGATAGATCAATGTTAGCGATAATGTCACTTTCTATATATAATTTATTCGCTGTTTTAAAACCGTGGAAAGGAAACGTTATAGCCTATAATTATCAATTTCTAACATTTTTATTAAATTGTAATCACGTTAAATACAAATTCAGTCCCATTAAACATTTTTTTTAGCCTACATGACACCCATGTCTGGTTCTTGCCTAAAAAGATGGGTTTATTATGTTTAATACATTTGGCTGCTTTTAGCCTTACCCTGGAGTTGGTTCACCCTCCGCCTATGGTGCATCCTAATTATTATTTTATGGCTGACCAATTATTATTTAAGTGTCTGACAAATATGCGCTTTTCAGTTACAGCCAGGTGGTTGATGGCATAAAAACAAAATTACAAAATTACTGAAATTAATGTTAATTTTACACAGATTTCACAATATATACATATATTTGAACAGTTTGGTTTAAATAAATTTTAAAAAAACTTGGACTGATTTGTGAATGAACATTCATTTAAAAAATTGAATGCAAAGATTTGTTCACAAATCAGATATTGTCAGTTTAAAAGCTTATAGGGATTTTAAGTTGTAAAATATTTAACTGGACACATAAACTTGCGTATTTGGTTTATCCTACAGGTGTGAGTGGTTATGAGAAACCTGTAGGCTACTGAGATATCAAAGGTAGCCTATTTATTTAATACAAGTTTCTGGAGTGAACTTATTTGTTAGAGTGAACAACAGGGTTGATGGCAAACATTAAAGAAAGTTGGCTCAACCTAAGCGATGATAATAATGGTTAAGCCAACACTGGGGTGAAAGGAACAGGTTGATGCCAGTGACTGAGTGTAGATCGTATTTTGTTGCGCATTATTGAGCGCCTCATGTCTGACTCAGTCACGCACATCAACCTGTTCCTTCAATGGCACCCATGACATAAATTCAAAAAGCCATTTGAAGGCGAAATAATACAGAACATCTACAACTGATACGTAGTCCAAACTCTAGTGACGGAAAATCATTGAAGCATCATTGCGAACGTGACAAAAACATTGCGGAAAATGACAACTACTCCGCTCCACGCACGCGAACTGTTTGTGTTCACTTTGCGCACGTTACTGTAACGAGCATTTTCTTTTTCTTTCAATTTTAACCTGAATACGCACAACATGAGCAATTATGTCGAACAAACACACCGATACATTTCCGAAATGTAAAGACATAAAAGAGCACAAAAGCTGCGTATTTAGTACACTTGCGTCAACATCAGCGTATACTCTGTTTAATAATTAATCATATTCCTCTGACCCAAAGAACAGACTTAACTTACCTCACACACAAAACATTGCCCTCTGAAATTATACACGGGTTACACATTCAGCTGATGGCAGAAATTATCTCTATCACAGCGCAAACAAGCTGATATTGCGGGAATATTCCGTAAAATCTGACAACTCCACGCGCTTCCCCGTGATGGAGGCGAGCGCGCGCGCGTATCTATGGTGCGTATGACAACAGGAAATTTTCTATTGGGAAAACATACGCTTAAAGAGCACAGAAGCGCCTCCCCCGTCCAACACTACAGCCAGTCAGTCCTCATACTGACACATCACGATCCACACTCAGCTACAAATATGACAAAGACATTCACTCAGCGACAAACATCATCTGCAAATGAACATGACGCCACTGTATAAACTTAATATTTATGAGGGTGATGCAAATAAACAGGCCATCTGACTGGAATTTAGAATATAATCCCTATATTAAACTGATTTAGTAATTATTGCTGGAATAATCCACAACTGTATTATTTACACCAGTTGCCAGTAGTTTGTCAGATAAACAACAAAGCAAAGAATCATAACTTTTCTCTTAAAACCAATTTATAGAGCCCTTTAAAGGAATAGTTTACTCAGAATTTAAAATTCTGTCATAATTTACTCACCTTCATGATCACTGGGTCTATGGAAAATATATCTGATAAAACATGACATTTTCTGCCTAATGATCTTTAAGATATTTTATGTTGTGTGAAAGTTATTATAAAGTGTTTAGGCCAGTTCACACCTACAATAATGATAAAATATTGGCTATAGTTTTAAAACTGGTTCTAAATGTAAAAGTATAGTATAGTCCACACAACTATAATGATAAAGACACAGAGGAACGCTATAATTGGAATACTTTCAGAATGATATTTTTTTTCCAGCAGATAAACAATAAAAACATTGTCAGTCAATCAGAATCCATTCTGCTTAAGGATTTAAAGCGGCATACAACAAAACTGCAGCACTCGCATAGAATAAACAGAATGTTATCGTCCACTGGTGTGGAAGCTAATATAGTTATCGTTCTTGGTGTGAACGGGCCTTTACTGAAAATGTTGGAAAAGAGCAGCATGGACATTCTGCTAAACATCTCATTCTGTGTTCTATGGAAGAAATAAAGTCATACAGACTTGGAATGACATGAGGGTGAGTAAATCATGACTGAAGATTCATTTTTTAATGAATTATTCCTATTTCTCTGCCCATCCATCAGATGAATGGATGGATTTATCCTTGACTCATGCATAAATAGATTATGAAATGAAACACAAGGGCTCAAAGAGTGAGACTGAAGCTAATTCCAACCTGCAAGATCATTTCATCTGTTGATTCATGTCTGGAAGTGCGACACTTTGCAACTATCATTAACACTTAAGCCAGAACATATTGGTATGAGCAGTTTCTGGAATGCCACATCTCAAACATAAACATCATGCTTATCGAGGTCAAAACACCAGAATCAACAGCAGGCAATTTCAGTCTCAGATGCTTTGCTTTGCCGTCGCAGTGCTGCCAGCATTTGAGGCACAGAACCCAAACCCTTTATTTGAGATATCTCACCTCAGAGGCAAACACAGAGCTGTACTGTTTGGATTTCCAGCATAACTGTAGTGGCGTCAGAGGCAGGAACCATCTGAAAAGAGAGAGGACAAAGACTGGAAGAGTCAGTGGCACACCTGATACTCTCTGCTGGGGAGAGAAAGCTCAAGCCCAGGGGAGGGTCACTGCTTTTCTGCTTTTCTGTTGCCCTGAACAATACAGACAGAGAGACTGCTGGGGGGAAAAAAAACCTGCTTGTGAGAAGGATTATGCAGTACACTGTAATTTCTCTCGATTTCTTTTAAAGACCATATGAAAGTAAAATGAAATGTTGTGGCTAAATTCATGTCCATTAGGTTTAAGGTCACTTACTGTATATGCTACTACTAAAAGTTAAACATTTAGCAGATATACACTTATGTTCATAAGTTATGGTTAAGATTTTTTAAATAAAATAATGCAAATAATAATACTTAATTTAGAAAGGATGCATTAAATTGACCTAAAGTGACAGTAAAGACATTCTATTTCAAATGCTGTTTTTGATACTGTAAACAATCACGGTTTTCATAGAAATATTAAGCAGCACAACTGTTTTTGACATTTGTGCTGACAATTTTTTAAAAAGCAACCAAATCAGCATATTAGAATGACTTCTGAAGGATCATGTGGCACTGGAGACTAGAGTAATGAAGCTGAAAATTCAGCTTTGCCATTAGGAATAAAGTACATTTTAAAATACAATAAAAACAGAAACAGTAAATAGGAAACTGTGTAGTGAAATTGTAGTGATATTTCACAATATTCCTGTTTTTTCCCTGTATTTTTAATTAAATAATTGCAACCTTGGTAAGCATACTTCTTTAAAAAACATTTAGATATTTTATATAGTTAGACATTTCTGTGCAAAACAGCTTTATTCAACATATTTCTGTAAAGTATTTATGACATCCAGAATTCAGTGTTGCTAGTCAGCTGTTGCTACAATAATTATATTACTGAACAATGCAACTGATTCTGAAGCCAAATACCTTAATAAGAATCGGTTTAAAGGAAACATGATTGCTGAAGAGGAATGTGATACTCGCTGGCACAAGGATGATCATTGTTTAAAAAAAGGAACAGCTATAGATGGAGAAAATGACAGAAAGAGAGTGAGCCGAGCTGCAGAGACGAGACTAAACTGAGACTAAAATGTCAGATGAGTCAGTCGTTCCAGTGAGACGGCGAGCCGTAATATGTTTCCACTAGCTTGAATGGAGGCAGAAAATGTACAGTGATGCTGTCAGGGGAAGCAACCCATAATCTGATCTAAATGGAGCTACTCATGCCGCACTCGACCAGGAAAATAAAAACACAGATCTGACCTACTGAAAACAAACCATGACACACCCTCAGATTTCAGATGCCATCCTTTCACCAAGACGACGACAACGCATCACTTTTGTATTTAGGACAATATCTAATTAAATCAGTGGAAAAGAATTTGGAACATGGCAGTAACTCGTTCCACTGCCCCTATGTGAGAGCTGGACCAGAAATAGATGGTGGGCCAGGCATGCTGGAAGAGATCCAGAGTATCCCAGCTCTCCAGAGACAGGCACCCTGCCATCTTTCACAATCTCCCTTCAGATGGACCGGCTGAAGTTGGGAGGTTTGGCCTTGCCTCAGGCATCTGCTAACACATCTAGACATCTTGCCCATGAGCTCACAGATCCATTGCCTATAGCTGTAACCAGATCTCTGGATTAATTGAACGTTTGGGTTCAGAACAAGTTAAGCTCTATCAACGGTATCTGCGGCATGCTGTCCATTAGCACACTTCATTTTGGCTTGGCTCTCAATTTGTAAGCAAACAAAAAATGCAGTTACAGTAATGGATGTACAATTTGTGCAGCTTGTATTTTTTTTAAAGCTTTATTAATGTTAACAAACTTGCGATGTTTATGTCTTGTGGTGTTACTTTTGAAACTTCCATTGAAAGTACATTGTGATTTTTAGTTGATTTAGAAGTTACTAATTCAGTTCAATTCACGTTTATCTGTATAGGGCTTTTCACGATACATATTGTTTCAAAGCAGCTTTATAAAAAAAAAATGAAGGTGTCAATGTAATGTCCATATTGCAGAAATGTACAGTTCTAAAGGCCAGTTCACACCAAGCACGATAACTATAAATATAACGATAAAGATATAGTTCTAAAAATCGTATAAGAATAGCATAGTTCACACCACAACTATAACGACAACGATACAGAGGAATGATATCGTTGTGATCACTTTCAAAACGATTTTTTCCGAGCTGATGAACGATAAAACACTGACAGCCAATCAGAATCCATCCTGCTGTAAAGAGCTCGAGAATTTAAAGCGGCAGACGCACGTGCGCTTAGAATAAACAGACGATATCGGTCGCTGGTGTGGACACTAATATCGTTATATTTTTATTTATCTTATAGTTATCATTCTTGGTGTGAACGGGGCTTAAGATTCTACAAATTGAGCAGTTAGTTATGGTCACATATTCATTCATGCAGAAACAATAAACATATTAAAGCAACGATTACATGATGTGATCATGATGATTATAATAAGCTGTCTGTGGTAACTGACCAAAGAAATGACACGGATGCTGTGAATGTAGTTAATAAGAAAATGCTGTAGAATTTTTCCTGGAATTATATTTTTGTGAATGGAAACCAAGCGTAGATATACATGTATAGTTTGTTATAGTTTGTCAATATTTAATTGGTTGAAAAATCAACAGAAAGATGTACAACACTACAACCCATAAACTGACTTTGATTCCTCACAGCCTCATTTTCATTCATCAAAAAATAAAGGTGGATTATTTTCTCAAAAATATTCATGCAACTGAACTTGTATTAAACCCAGAACATTCCTAAAAACAAGATATTTGCAGATTTTTGTCCTCAACAAAACACAAGCTACTGCTACTGTCAACTCAACATCACACATACATACATACATAATATATATATATATAGGTGAAAGCGTCCGGCCCCCCAGTGTTTCCACATCGTCGAATCCGGCCCCCTTTAGGAAAAGTTTGGACACCCCTGCTTTAAAGCAATGGTTTCAATCAGGAGCCCGGGGCCCACTAGGGGGCTTGAACAATCTTCCAATGGGGCTTCAATAAGACAAAAATATTTAATATAAGACAAAACAACTAGAAATCAAGACATATCTTTTAAGACAAATATCTTTACAAGAAGATCTTGAAGAGCAATGAATAAACCTGAATGTTTGCGAAAGAGTGATTTTAAAACGGTGATTTTTTTAGAACTGGTAAAGTCATGTAAAACAATAAAATATAACTTTATAGCCATTTTTGTAAAGATTTTTCTATGACTTTTTAAAATTATTTAAATGTAAAAAAAAAAATCCTTATTAATTTATAAGCAGTAAATCACAGACATCCAGAAAAGATTGCTGTGGACAATGGGGGGCTTTAAAGTCAACATGAAACTAAAATGGCCCTATTACTTTCTAATACATTCTTTATCTTATTGTCTAAGTAAATGTCATTCCAAAGAAAAAAAAATCTTTATAATCTGCATAATCATTTAGCAAAATACCTCTGAAATGACTTTCCTTTTCCATTGAGGTCACCAGTGCAGCTTATGTTTCAACCGATGGACGCCGACGACAAGCGACAGCAAAGTCTGGTACGTAATGGAGATTTTTCACAATCCAATCAATTCCATAATGAACAAAAATAAGTCTCGCTCTATATTTTCTTCTTGACGTCACATTACTGAATTAAAATGGCCTCCGAATGTCATTTCAAGTGCAAATTCGAATGTAGGCCTTACCCTGTGGATTACAATGTCCAGAGTCTATTTTACAATCCAATAAATGCAACATTTCTTCTGTTAGTACAAATATTCATTCTTGCAGAATTGGATTAACAATGAATAGACATGAAACCTATTTTTGGCTACTGACGCAATTCCTCCCTCACAGAGAGCTGCTAATGCAGTCTGGTGTCTGATCCCAAAGGAACCTGTGTCTCTCCAGCTGTGATGGCAGCAGTGAACAGACTCGGGATCTGTACGCTGACACGAGTTCAGACTGTTAGACAGTCCTTAGCTCCAGCTGTCCCTGCATGTCAGACATCTCCGCCTCCACGTAACGAATTAGCAAGTGGATTTATACAGGGCTGCGTGCGTATAGCAGGTTAACATGCACTACACTCTTAAAAATAAAGGTGCTTCAAAAGGTTCTTCAAGCGATGCCATAGAAGAACCATTTTTGGTTCCACAAAGAACCATTCAGTCAAAGGTTCTTTTAAAGAACCATCTCTTTCTTACCTTTTTATAATCTGAAGAACCTTCTTTCGCCACAAAGAACCTTTTGTGAAACAGAAAGGTTCTTCAGATGTTAAAGGTTCTTTATGGAACCATTTAGACAAAAAGGTTCTTCTATGGCATCGTGAAGCACCTTTATTTTTAAGAGTGTAGTTCAACAAACGCAGTGATGTTAAGAGCTCAGAGTTACAAGAACATCGTTTTTTTCCCGTTTCGTTAAGTACACATTGAACAAACTGAAAACATCAAAACAAACTGAATGAGGATTAAGCTGCTTATTCTTGTGTTAAAGGAGGACTTGACAGGTGAGGTACGTTGAGGAGAGATGTAGAGCTTCAGTGCTGAGCTCAGTCATAACTCTTCAGCCAAGCAGATGAACATGTGTAACAGTGTGTGTGTCCACACGCGGACTGCCCCTCCTCTGCTGAGCCGATCCTCTTTCAGACTACAGCTCTAGAATGCCACCGACCTGGTTGCCAAGGAAACCATGAGTGTTGACAATGGAAGACAAGTTTATGTCCATGTTAATCACTGCCTAGCAATAAGATGAAGGGTTGCCAGTGGCACAGACACTTCCTTGGAAGGCGAAATGAAATCAAAATATGAACTCAGAACTGCAATATAAATTCAGAATTCTACATTTCTTTCTTGCAATTCAGAGTTTTAATCTCACAATTCTGACTTTTTCCTTAGTTTTTTTTCTTAATTCGGTTTTTAAGATAAAAACCTTAACCCTCTACCGCATGGTGTAGCCTTATGGCAACATACTCTTTGTGTTCATTTCCTTGCCACTGTCTCTT
>NW_015623655.1:8309-10841 GCF_001515625.1 Sinocyclocheilus rhinocerous | reverse complement strand
TTTTCCACGACATTCTAATTTATTGAGATGCACCTGTATACACAGTATACATCAGAGTGCTCAGGACCTCAGACTGGAACTAAGGTTTACCTTCCAACAAGACAATGACCCTAAGCACACAGCTAAAATAACGAAGGAGTGGCTTCACAACAACTCTGTGACTGTTCTTGAATGGCCCAGCCAGAGCCCTGACTTAAACCCAGTTGAGCATCTCTGGAGAGACCTAAAAATGGCTGTCCACCAACGTTTACCATCCAACCTGACAGAACTGGAGAGGATTTGCAAGGAGGAATGGCAGAGGATCCCCAAATCCATGTGTGAAAAACTTGTTGCATCTTTCCCAAAAAGACTCGTGGCTGTATTAGATCAAAAGGGTGCTTCTACTAAATACTGAGCATTTTTCAGTTTTTCTTTTTTAATAAATCTGCAAAGATGTCAACAATTCTGTGTTTTTCTGTCAATATGGGGTGCTGTGTGTACATTAATGAGGAAAAAAAATTAACTTAAATGATTTTAGCAAATGGCTGCAATATAACAAAGAGTGAAAAATTTAAGGGGGTCTGAATACTTTCCGTACCCACTGTATATTACATTTGCATATAAAAACGATTGCAGCATTACAATAATAAGTAATAATGTTTCAGCCATTAATGCTTGACTTAAAATTGTACATTTAGTTAACTTTAGTTTAGTTAAGTTGGATATTTAAGTTATCTCAACAAAGGTTAAGCTGCTATAACTAATTACAGTATATGTGTCTTAGCTGCTTATTTCCATATATTTTCACTCAGAAATAACTACCAAGAAACTGAAATGTAACATTTTTGCATAGAAAGACTGAAGTAGTGTTTTCTTGTAAAACATACTCCTATAATCATTGAATCTTATAATCTCCTGAAGCTATATGTTGATGCAAATACCAACATTTAAGCTATTATTCACTGAAATCTTTTTCAGATCTCATTCAGTCCTGCATACATGCATTTCTAGAACATCAAGACATGTCATTCTAGGTTTGAGGTTTTTAGGTGAACTATTCCTTTAAATAGAGGTTGCAGCAAAACTCTGCTTTCATATATTTCAGAACATTGCTCTTGACAAGATCCTTCCTCCTGCACAGAGCAATGTTTTTTTCCCCCTCTAATCTTACACTGAAAATTACACCATTTTAATCAAGAGTGCTTTTGCAAGCGGTTCACCTGACAAGATAGTGAAAGCCAGTTAGATATGAACAGATGTTTCTCATTTGTAGCCGTGGTCAAGCTCAGGTACTATCCGTTTGAGAGTGTGTGACCTTCTGATCTGTGAGATATAGATAGATGGCAGTCTGGCACGTAGGAGGAGCTCTCAGACTTCCTCTTGAAGGCAGGTCAATGCAGCAATCGTTAGAGGTAATAGGATGACAAGATACTTTTTTTACAGACGTTTGCGGTAGCAATTATACAGGACTTAACATTTGCTTTTAAGGTCAGGAACATTAGAACAAGACTAATGGATCGGTGAACTACACATGAAGCATATCTTTAGCACATTTAGTTTTTGTCTGCAAGTATAGGCCCTAAATATGTGTAAGAAGCAGGTGCATGAATCACTTCTGCTATTGCACAATGATTTCAGGAAAAGACGTTTCTGGTAAGCAGGTGGTGTCTAGCAGCCTTTTTGTTTTCTACGTCAGCGGTTCTCAAGTGGCGTAGAAATGAGTCTCTTCTGCAGGCAAAAAGAACAATTCTAAATGCAAATTTCAACAAGTTAAAGTTAAAACAGTTATATTACACCGTTATTAACAGCTATATAAAATAATATCACAAAATATACTGTATATAAAATATAATAACAACATAATATATAATATAATATAGTAAAAAATAATATAATAAAAGTAATACATTAATTGGCATATATATTATTTATTATATAATGCATATATAGCATTTTGTGTGCTTTTTCATTTGGAACAAAAATTATAATCACACACAAACATATGTGTGTGTGTGTGTGTGCACTATATAATAAATACACTAAGTAGTATGTATTATACAATAATATATATATATATAAACAATGTTTATGTACAACAATATACTATATAATATAACAGTTAAGACAATATTAATATATATTTTGTGGTATTATTTGAATAGATAAGTAATTGACTCAAATTTGTTCAAATGCTATCTTATCGCAAAATATACAACAACTGTTTTGGAAAAAGTAATATAGTAAGTAATAGTAAGTAATAAAGTTATATATTATATATGCACTATACAATAAATAAAATATACTAAATTGAATATATAATATTTGTATATAATATCATTAATATAATAATTTACATTACATTATATTTTATATTATATTTGACTAATTGACTAATTATCTATCTATTTTATCTAAATAATATATAAATCATATTGTTTCTCTATTTATGCACACTAAGAAAAATAAAAATGACATTTATTTTGTATATTATATAATGCAATATTTAAAATGTTTAGTGATTTAAATAAATGCTTTAGCTAAATAAATAAAGAC
>NW_015623655.1:2567-7850 GCF_001515625.1 Sinocyclocheilus rhinocerous | reverse complement strand
ATCTATCTATCTATCTATCTATCTATCATCTCTACCTATCATCTGACTCTTTCTTTCTATCTATCTATCTATCATCTGACTATTTCTTTCTATCTATCTATCTATCTATCTATCTATCTATCTATCTCTATGTATCTATCTATCTATCTATCTATCTATCTATCTATCTCTATCTATCTATTTATCTATCTATCTATCTATCTATCTATATATAGTTGTTATATAAAACCAGTTGAGAGCCACTGCTCTGCATCTCTCATAACATTCCAACTTATACTTCTAGCCACGCCGACCAATCATAGATCATCACTCGGGCAGATTTGGTTCGGAGGGAGGGGTGTTTAAGATCACTATACATGCATGAGATGGCAGGTGATTTATTGCGGAGGCGAGGCAGAGGTGCGAGAGGCCCGTCCAGCCTGGTTTGTTTCTTGAGGAACAGAGCGCTCTAGTCGTGTCCTCGGCCTTTAGCCTGTCGAATTCCAGCGGCTGTAATTTGGAGATATTGCTTTGCATGCTTGCGAGAGGGAACTGCAACCGATGCGAGATGGATTTGCCATTGTCTTCCTGCCTCAGAAATGAGGCTCTGCTCGGTGCAATCACACCGTTGCTGTGTCAAATTAAAATCATGCAGCCAGTCTGGCCTCTGTTAGCAAGAAACAGATGAAACACAGGCAAACGCTCAGGGACTATGAGGTTTTCAGTCAAAAGACCAATGTTTTATACGTTACTGTTTACTTTCTTGAATTGTTTAGTGTCTCATATAGGGCTGGACGATATGGCCCAAATTGATATCACGATATATTTCTTAATTTCGGTCGATACGATATAATTCCGATATCGATATGAACACTATTTATCTGAAATAGAAATCTTTTGTAACATTATAAATGCCTTTATCATCACTTTTGATCAATTTTAAGCATCCTTGCTAAATAAAAGTATTAATTTCTATAATTTATTTCCCAAAAAAATAATAAAAATTATACTGAATGGAATAGTGTATAATGTTACAAAAGCTTTTTATTTCAGATAAATGCTGATCTTTGGATCTTTCTATTCATCAAAGAATCCTGAAAAAAAAAAGTACTCAACTGTTTTAAATATTGATAATCAGCAAATTAGAATGATTTCTGAAGGATCATGTGACACTGAAGACTGGAGTAATGATGCTGAAAATTTACCTATGTATGATCACAGGAATAAATTACATTTTAAAATCTATTCAAATAGAAAGCAATTTTAAATAGTAAAAATATTTCAACATTTTACTGTTTTTGCTGTACTTTGGATCAAATAAATGCAGCCTTGGTGAGCAGAAGAGAAAAAAAACAACAACATTAAAATTCTTTATTCAAAAACTTTTGACTGGTAGTGTAGGCTGATTATTCTTATAGAGTGAAACAAATGTGCTTCAGCCAGAAAAAAGGGTATGAAAAGTGCTCCGAGTCGCTGCAGAAAACAAAAAAATTGAACAACAACAAAAACTGGAAATGTTGCTGGAGACGGGCTTATTTAAAATGAAAACTCATTCTCTGCCAGCAGGAGGCGCTTTTAGAGTGATAAAACTAGCGGTTTCTCCAGTAACGGCTGTAATCAAAGCAGCTCCGCTCATGAACGCTTCTTTATCAGATCAAATGAAAATGCCATCGAAACTTTTCTGAAGACAGTCAATTCCCTTCAGAGATACATTCATATAAAACACCCGTGCCCTGTTTTGATTTTGAAACGTGCAGTGCTCATGTTTATTCAACGAAGTCAAGCGGCACAAATAAATCAATGTATGGGAAACTGGTAATGTATATCGAAATATCGGAAATGTGTTTAAAAATCATATCACCGTTATTGAAAAAGATTATATCGCGATACATATTGATATTGAATTACTGTCCAGCCCTATTTTAAATACATTTAGTAGCAGAGCTACTGCACGCGATTTTCAGTGCTGGAAATCCATTTATCCTTTGTTGACACTTCCGCGTCATCGCGGAGAGCGCAGGTCACGGTCGTTTAGCAACGGCAGACGCCACGAAAGCGCAAGCTCCCGAGCGCTTTGGAAAGAAGGAGAGAGCGGCATAGCTGGCGTTTTCCACGCGTTTTTAGGCGCGACATGTGAACGGCCCCAAAGTCGGTCTACACGACGCGACAAAGCGACCGTTGCATATTATTTTAACTTTGTGTCTGTACGTCATAACTGAGGCATCAGTTTACTGGGGATTTGTCGTGTGGTGTCGTGCCGCATCCAGTGTAGACAGCATCACTGAATAAAATGGGTTCTATAGTATTTTGTTCACAGCAGTTTAATGTTCCTGTTGCTTTCTGTGTCATGAATGTTAATCAAACAACAAAACACAAAGAAAACTCACTTTTGTAGATTTAACACAGATTTATTAGATTTAATTTATATAGTGAAGGCTATGCAGTGTTATTTTACATTTGATTATTCAATTTCTGTACCTGAATACGTACAACTTACCTGAAAAATATAAAGCACTTCTTATTTCATTTGTATCTTTGTTCTGTTATTTATCTATGCTTGTAATTTGTTTATTTCCTATGCTGATTTACTCGCCTTCAAAATCACCCCAATCACTGATTATTTTTTTTCCAAATAGAGCTATTGAAGTCATCAGATTTTTTTTTCATATCGCAGAAAAAAAAATATCGCAATGTGAGTTTTTTCCAATATCGTGCAGCCCTAATATTCATAACAGAAGATCTAAATATTAAAAATTAAAATGAAACTTACCTGCTTGAACCCTTTCATTTGATCCAGGTGTCGGACTTTAAAGTGTTTTGTTAGTTTGATGTGTTTCCTTCTTTTGAGGTCGCCACGTCTCAGTGCTTTTATGAAGAGGATAGCTTTCGGATAGCGCATCAAGAACCGGGTTGACCGGGTACTCGGTACCACCGGTACTTAAAAAAACCTGGTACCGTAACGTTTTCATTTTTTTAGTACCAACTTGGTACCGAAGTACAGCGTCTTTTGACAACACTAGGTGGGTCAGCTCACAGAACTACTTGGCTGCTCTCTACACAGCTGTTTCAGGTTTCACTGGTTCAGGGTCATTCAGCGAGGGGTCTCCACGCCAGGCCCTCTCCCTCCTCACTTGCTCATGAATCACAGCCCACTAGGCTACAACACAACTGTTGGTCTTATCCAAATCCATTCCATGCTACTTTGTGGTCAGGCTTATTTAACTCAGAAATACACTCCACTCTTTCAATTTCTCAAGTATAATGTTCCTATAAAAAATATAGATAATAATCATGGTTCAAGCAAATTCAATCTAGCATTATTTTCTATTGCTCAGAAATGACGATATTTCTTGCTTAAAATTAAGCCAAAATAGGTTGGAAATTTACATTTATTAAAATGTTTAATAAATGAACGTATACAAGTTGAATAACTAAATTAATAAATGTTCACTGTTTGATTATTGCTGATGCCTCTAGTAATTATGTGTCAGATTTTTAATTTATAGCCTATTTTGGGTACATTTCAAGCCAGCCATATACAGTAGTAATTAATACATTTTTAAACAATAGCTGAGTTAAATAAAACCATCCAGAAGGTTGGGTTACACATTTCCAAACCCAACCGCTGGGGTTGTCCATATTTCATCCAGCGCTGGGTTTTTAGAAATTTTTTTTTATTTTTTTTTTTAAGAATTTATTTAGCAAGGATGCATTACATTCACACTTAATTTCTAATTAGTTACAAAAATGATCTTTCTATTCATCAAATATTCCCAATTTTAAAAAAAAAAACTTTAAAAAAAAAATGATTGTACTAGAGTTTTCACAGAAATATTGCCATCACAGAAATAAACTGCATTTTAAAATATATTAAAATAGAAAACAGTCATTTAAAATTGTAATATTTCACAAAATTACTGTTTTACTGTATTTTTTGTCAAACAAATGAAGCCTTTATGAACAAGAGAGATTATTTCAAAATTCTTACCGACAATAAAGAAACCTCACCAACCAATTTTCAAACAGTAGTGTAGCACATTGTTGTTGTAATATAGCAAAGGCAGTTGCTAACATATTTGGTTATTTGGATGTACAGTAGGAGGGGAAAGTACACTAGTTACTCCTGAACTAGTCAGTCAAATTTAAGACAGCTAAAGTTAGAAATAAAGAGTGCATGGCATTATCTTCACACAAGAGTGGTGATGACAGCACACTTTGTCCCACAACTTTCTTTAACAAGACCCTGATCCAGAACACCTCTTGTTCCCTACAGTATCTGTTGAAGTTAATGTGGCTTGACCATCGGCAGTGTTCCAGAGATAAAACATGCTGAACGTTGCAAAGTGAGGCCGTAACCTACAGCATCATTACATCCTCCAATATCCCAGAGAACCTTTCAACAGAATTCATACCGAAAGCCAGAACAAGAAGGACCCAAACATTTCTCTATATTTTTAACAAACAACTACAAAACATAATCAAGACATACTTGCCTGAAAGTTTATTAAAAGACTTAAAGAGACAGACAGGTTAGTCCAAAAAGACAACAGACAGATTAGTCTGTAAAAAATAGACAGACTAGACAGAAAAGACAGTCAGACTAGTCAAAAAAGACAGACTTAGTAGTCAGAAAAGACACAGATCATCCAGAACAGATAGACAGGTTAGTCAAAACAGACAGAAAGACAGTCAGAAAAGAGACAGATAGATTAGTCAGAACAGACATAGAACACAGACACAGAAGTACAGACAGGCACACTTACAGACAGGCAGAGTGTTGCTAAGCAGTTGCTAGGTTGTTGTAGGCATTTCTAGGGTACAGTAATTGACCCTTCACTGGGAATTCTAACCAATCATAACAAATCTGCCATTTTGTCTGACAAACAAACTAGACAGGAAAGGAGATTAACATCGGCGGACTTTAATTTAAAAAATGGTGTGTATTGACATCCACTGTTGAAACAAGATACCTTCCAATTAGGGCTGGGCGATATGGACAAAAAAAAATCTGTATTCTGACTAGGGATGTAACGATTCACTCAACTCACGATTCGATTCAATTCACGATTTTGATTTCACGGTTCGATTCACAATTTTTTTTTTTACAAAATGAGATTTAAGACAAATTATAAATTAAATGTGTCTTTTTATTATTGCTTGGACAAAATACCGCACATTTCTTTGTGAAATTGAAATATAACACTATAATAATATAGCACTTGTAAATTATTGCTCTTTTGTTGGTTTTGATTGCTTCTATTGTCCTCATTTGTTAGTCGCTTTGGATAAAAGCGTTTGCTAAAT
>NW_015623655.1:0-627 GCF_001515625.1 Sinocyclocheilus rhinocerous | reverse complement strand
TGTGTGTGTGTATATATATATATAAGTGATTTATTATTATTATTATTATTATTAGGGCTTCATGTTAATGTTAATTTAATGTTTATGCTAAAAAAAAGTGCATATAGCTGCTAATTGTGTTTGTTGTTTGTTGATTTTCAAATATAAAACTTATTGAAATGTTTTCAGTGTGTGTATCAGTTCTTTTTGAATGTTTTCATCTAATTTGAACAAGACCATGATAATATTGATAATCGTGATAACTTTGGTCACTATAATCGTGATATGAAATTTTCATACCGTTACATCCCTAACCCACATACATTTAGACCATAATAACCACAGTCAAAACCACACATATAGCACCTCAATATCATGGTAAAAATGTAACTATATGGTTTCTAGGTATTTGTATGAAAAACAGTAGTCTAAATACATTAGTATAAATACTAGTATAAATACACAAAAATAATTATATTCCATTACTCCTGTAATACATTTAATTAGGAATTAATTTTGCAAAAAAATTTAAATCTTGATTTTTCTAGAATGTTTGACCGATTCTCGATTTTTAACTAGTAATTGTACAAACTTGTCTTATAGATATTATGTGTTCAGAAATAATACGAGGAAAATGCTTTTAAAAAT
>NW_015623654.1:1117-1241 GCF_001515625.1 Sinocyclocheilus rhinocerous | reverse complement strand
CCTAAAATGTCATTGTCATCAAGATAGACGGGCAGGTGCATGAAGAAAACAACATAATCTCTATTTTGCAAATTTTTAACCTCACAGTTCACTCCTTTTATTATCAGTCCATCAGTCAGTTTGT
>NW_015623654.1:566-909 GCF_001515625.1 Sinocyclocheilus rhinocerous | reverse complement strand
TTTCGAGAAACTTCTCCCTCGTGCCTTGGTTCTTTCCATTTCCAGCTCGTAGTCGATTTCCCAGTCCAGTGTCATTTGCCGATCGTGTCTCTCCGCCTAGTCCAGTGTCGTTTTCCATTCGTGTCTCTCCAGCCGGTCCTGTATCATTAACCATTAATCCGTCCATTGTAAGAAAAAAAACAAGAACAAAAAAAACAAAAAAAAGGGGGGTAACCACCCTCCAGCCAGCAAAATGCTGCTGTTAGGTGGTTTAAAACTGACAAACCAGACAAAAAACTAACCTAAAGTCCAAAACAGCTCACAAACTAACACAAACAGAAAAACAAAATGGAGGCGAGCCCCC
>NW_015623654.1:0-275 GCF_001515625.1 Sinocyclocheilus rhinocerous | reverse complement strand
AGCCGAGATCGGGCGCAGACAGGGTGGTATGGCCGTAAGCGGGGACTGCCACAAAGAGTGGGCTATTTAAAGATCAGCCACTCTATAGGCCAGTGTATTAGATAAGTAGTGAAGAAAACGCTAAAGCACCTGCTATTCCCAGGAGGTCTCCCATCCAAATACTAAGCAGGCTCGACCCTGCTTAGCTTCCGATATCAGACTAGATCGGGCACAGACAGGGTGGTATGGACGTAAGCTGGGACTTCCTCAAAGAGTGGGCTATTTAAAGATCAGCC
>NW_015623653.1:0-1007 GCF_001515625.1 Sinocyclocheilus rhinocerous | reverse complement strand
CGTTCCACCCGTGAAGCTCTTTTAGAATGGAATTTGCTCTTTTAAAGATGTCATACCATCCGTGCGTTTCTGGGTGCGGTCGTTACCTGGCGCCGGGGTGATGGTCACGATCGCTGCCTCTCGTGCCCTGGCATGAAGCACGCTGAGGTGGCTTTCGTGGATGACTCATGACCATTTCAGAGTTGCAGACCAGACTTCGTTACCTGCAAGGGGGCGGAGTGCCCATGCCACTGTCTAGATCTGGGGTTCCCTCTGGCAGCAGCCGGGGGCGTCCTTTTTCTAGCAGTGGGCGGACTGGTCTTACGGTCACGGTGAGGAATTTCCCTCCGGGGATGCCCCAGCCCGCCGGCACTTCGAAACCAGTGGAGCTCTCAAAAGAGCAGGCTGGACCCTCCCGGGGGGTAACATCTGTTTCTTCCGAGGCTCCCCCCGACGATCGGATGTCGGTTGCAGCATCGGAGGGTGAGCCGGACTTTTCCGGGGATGAAGATCCGTCAGCGTTGCCGCCCTCTGGGCGGTCAGCGGTGCCGGAGACGGACCCGGAAATGATGGCTATGCTTTCCCGGGCCGCCAAGAGTGTCGGGCTCGAGTGGAATCTTCCACCGCGTCCCGAACCCTCAAGGTTGGATGATTGGTTTCTCGGGGTGGCGCGCGCTGGTTCTCAGGGCCCCACTCCAGTGCCCTTCTTCCCGGAAGTGCATGATGAGATCGCTGGGTCATGTACGGCACCTTTTACTGCCAGAAACCGATCCAGTGGCTCATCCTCCCTCACCACCCTCGATGGGGGTCCAGCGAGGGGGTATACGGGGGTTCCCCAGGTGGAGCGGTCTGTTGCGATGCAATTGTGTCTGCAATTGTGTCCAAATGCCGCTACCACTTGGCGGGGCAAACCGTTGCTCCCCTGTAGGCACTCGTCGGCCTTGATCGACACTGCCTATACGGCCTGTGGAGAAGCTGCGTCTGCCTTACACGCTTCAGCGTTACTGCAAGTGCACCAGGCCAAGGCA
>NW_015623652.1:0-1272 GCF_001515625.1 Sinocyclocheilus rhinocerous | reverse complement strand
AGAAGAGGAGGAGGAGGAGAGGAGTGGTGCAGTGTGGCGGAAATAAAACAGCGTTGAGAGGATGACGACAGGCTGAGGAATGAAAAGTGAGAGACAGTGACAACACACACACACACACACACACCGCCTGAAAGAATTTAATGAAATATCATGTCAGAGCTCCGCCACAGGCCACAGAGAAAGAGTTTAATGAAATATCATGTCAGAGCTCCACCACAGGCCACATCTCCATCAACCAGAGGAAATGAACAGACCGACAGAATGTGCGCATACAGTCTGGATTGTGTGCAATAGAGAAAGAAAGAAAGAAAGAAAGAAAGATTGGTGAATTGTTACCTTCATTCAGCAGATCGTATCAAATCAGAACTAGGCTACACTCATCAAAATGCAAATATACAACCATTATTATTATAATTATTATTATTCGTAATAAAACAGTTTGTATAGATCTTGCAGAGGTAAAAAACTAAATGCATGCATATATTAATAAAAATGTTTTTAATACTTTCCTACTGGATGAAAATAATTATCGCAGACCAAACATGTTCATAAGAACAACCATGAACTTCAGACATCCAAAAAACAAAAACAAAAACCCCCCCGAATAAATAAATAAATAAAAATGAATAAATAACTTCAAAATAAACAAACAAACAAATAAAAAACTCAAAATAAACAAAAATAACCTAAAATTAAAATAAAATGCAAAAATAATACAAATAACAAACTTAAAAAATAAATAAAAATAGCTTAAAATACATAATAAATAAACAATAACAGAGAATATCAAATAAATAAGTTGAAAATGAATTTAAAAAAAACCGTTAAAAATAAAAGTAACTAAAAATCACTTAAAAAAAAAACAATAAGGTAAAAATAACAAATAAATAGACCAAAAAAAAAACAAAACAAAACTGAAAAGTCACAAGGAAACCGGGGGCTTGTTTCATAAAACAAGTTTACCAAAATAAGCCAGGTTTATTTCAGTTAGTCTGACTTATTGTCAGTTGATTTGGTTTAAACCAAATAAGCCAGGTTTATTTAATTTAGTCTTACTTATTGTCAGTTGATTTGGTTTAAAATAAGTCAGACTAACTGAAATAAACCTGGCTTATTTTGGTAAACTTGTTTTATGAAACAGGCCCCAGATCAGTTAACAAATAAAAAAAACGAATTAAAACTTAAGTAAAAACAAAAAAGAAAATTTTAAAGCATAAAAAGTGCATAAAAAGAGCACAAAAATGGTAAGTTCTATGTTATCTGTGGTGTAAT
>NW_015623651.1:4508-5249 GCF_001515625.1 Sinocyclocheilus rhinocerous | reverse complement strand
AATTATAACATTACGTAATTGAGTGGACAAATTAAAGTGTGGATCACTGATATTACATTGGCCAGTTTTTAACAGATATAGGATTTTGCTTTTGACTTTTATTATATTTTTTTATTTTGTTGTCAGATGGCAAAAACTGATATCCACAATATAAAGGATGCAGGAAGCAGAAGATGTGCTAATTAGTAAGATCTATAGTTCACATTGACCAAAACATTTAAGAAAAGGTTTTTATTATCTGCAGTCACAGACATTAACTTTCAGATGGGATTGCATTTCTCAGAGGACCACAGAGTTTGCCGAAAAACTGTTGGTAAATTCCTATGGATGGGACTAGTTTTTCCAGAGGTGGTTAGAGAAATGGGGTGTTAGTTATATTAGGACATTTAAAGTGTTTTTACAAACATACCTTGCAAAAAACATTACTGGTTGTGTATCTTGAGACAAAACAATGGCACAGACATATTTTAAGCTGTTTTCAGTTAAGACAGTTCAGACATACATTTTAGTCTGGACCGGGAAACCGCCTAAAATTAGTGTTGTATATTAAGAAATATCAGACTGCTGAATGTCACAAATGACCATCAGCATCAAATAAAGTGTAATAAAGTCCTATAAGTTTTCTTTTAACACTAGAACCGCCACGGGGTAAATTTTACCCGTGGCTGTTTTTAAAACGTACATAAAATATTTTTAACAAAGCATTCAAGTCTCCCAGTCACTGACTTTTACTAAAATTGA
>NW_015623651.1:0-976 GCF_001515625.1 Sinocyclocheilus rhinocerous | reverse complement strand
TTGGTGCATAAAGAAGATCTGTAAAGTTGCAAAGACTAAAGTCTCAAATCCAAAGAGATATTCTTTATAAAAGTTAAGTCAACCACGCCTATGTAGCGAATCAGCTCAAAGGGGAAATATGAATAATTATAACTAGTTATAATTAATTATAAATATTTAGATCCGCTGTAAGCATTCATTTGACCTCTCCGTGTCAACTGTCTGTTAATTCTAAGAACGTTAATTTCCTGGTTAAGGGAAATAACTTTCCTACTGTACAATTCTACAAAGAGCTGTAGCATAAATCTGCATGATTAAGGGACTCCAGTTATGAGCAAACAATGAACAACGTCAAGTGTGATACAAGTAAGACTTTATTAACTACATAAACACTTAAACTAGTCTAACATACACATACACACGCACACACACGCATACAGTTGGTATAGGAAAAGGAGTTAAAGTTTAGGCAGTAAAAAGAAGAGAAATAAAAACATGAAGCTATGGTACCATTTGATATTCAGCAGATCTCCAGCCTGAAGGGAACATCAGTTTCTTAGTTCAAACACACCTTTGTAAAAAGGTGCAAATGATACTTAATGTATCAATTAATAAGACTAAGTTTGATACTTGCACGTCTTGTCTGTCTGACAGAGATTCCTGATGCAATCTGAAGGCTCAAGTTGATCTTTGCTGAAGTTGGTTGATGGAAAAGAACCAGTTTGAGTCAGATTATCTTGGTGAATGGAAAGTCAAGGCCCGAGGCCTGGCGCGAACTTAGGGTGTCCTTAGGAGCGTTCTAGCTCACATCTTCTCAGAATCTAATAGAACCGCAGACTGGAGGCGGGTCACTGATGTGAGGCCTTTAAGGCCTGACAAGATTCACACCTCTCAGGATGAGCTTGTCCAATAAGAAGGGCTGAAATTCCAAGCGAGAGTTTGGAAATACTGAGGAGTTTTATGACCCTTTGTGTGAAAGCATGGTAATTTGCATATG
>NW_015623650.1:905-1040 GCF_001515625.1 Sinocyclocheilus rhinocerous | reverse complement strand
TACCAAATTATATGTAATATCTAATTATCATTAATATTTAACATATATTGGAAAGGTTTCCGTGACCTCTCGCGAGATCTCTGCAAAAAGTCTCACGATTTATTTCCAGAACATGATGCATGATGGGATACACTA
>NW_015623650.1:0-836 GCF_001515625.1 Sinocyclocheilus rhinocerous | reverse complement strand
CAATGCGCTGCAGAGTTTAGCTCCAACCCTGATCAAACTCACCTACCTGTGATTTTCTATTGATCCTGAAGACATTGATTAGCATGCTCAGGTGTGTTTGATTAGGGTTAGAGCTAAACTCTGCAGGAAAGTGGATCTCGTGGGCCAGATTTGAGGATCCCTGCACTAATGCCTTGTCCAAATACCCGCACTTGCGGTCTTGGCCACTTGAGAGCACGTGCGCGTGACAGGAAGTAAGTGCACAAGACTGTCCCATGTAGGCATGCACCGAAATGAAAATTCTTGGCCGAAGCCGAACAAAATGAATCACTGGGCCGAAGGCCGAATACTGAACATGGTTTTTCACATTTTCCCCCCATGTAGGCCTATTTTGCCATTTTTTCCCCACCATTGCATTAGCCAAAATGTGCTTTTTACCATTTTGCCCTGCTTTTCAAATAAAAAATCAATTACAAAACAACAATTTAAAAATATTTTATAACATTATAATATTATAATATATAATATAATATTAACATTCTAGCAGACATTATACCAACAAAGCACAATTTAACTTAAAATTAATAAGTTAGTAAAATAATATTTTTTGGCAACATAGCATAATTTAACTTAAAATTAATAAGTTAGTAAAATAATATTTTTTGGCCATTTTTGAGACTTGAATCAGGCATGTATTTTTTACTGTACAAATAAAGGCAGCCTTGCTGAGCAGAAGAGACTTCTTTTAAAACATGGGAATATATTACAGATCCCAATTTGAACACTGTGTTAATGTTATAATAAATGTATTCATAGAGCTGTTGTAGGGTAATTATTATTATCATTATTATTGTCTT
>NW_015623649.1:433-602 GCF_001515625.1 Sinocyclocheilus rhinocerous | reverse complement strand
ATAGCTGTCATCACTCAAATTAATGCACGACTCAGATTAACTGTACATCATGTGTGTAAGACTTTAATACAATTATAAAGTAATTATTTTATCATGAAATAATCTTTAAATGAGCAAAACTGGCTGTGTCTATAGTATTATAGACTACACAACATTATTATATTATTTT
>NW_015623649.1:0-283 GCF_001515625.1 Sinocyclocheilus rhinocerous | reverse complement strand
TAAAAAGATGCAATCTAATCCTGTTTACATGAAATAAGCCTGCTCCCGAGCAGGTTTAATCTTACGGACTTGTTGCTATGACAGCAACTCCAGAATGAGCTTCGAAGAACCAACCAATCCAAGATGCCAAATCGTCAACAATCAAATCCAGCTAACTGAGTTGGCGACGTACGAAGAACAGGCCACATATCTCTTGGTAAATAAACCATTGTTTTGTTTGCATCCAAACCGCACAAACATGGCGGAAAGCACTCACGAGCACAGGTACGAGACTCCACCCACG
>NW_015623648.1:0-626 GCF_001515625.1 Sinocyclocheilus rhinocerous | reverse complement strand
GATGCCGCCACCTCTGGAGGTTCTACAGTAGGACCATCAGGATACAGGGAGAGTTCAGTAATGGTTCCTTCGACCGTAACAAGACAGGCTGAAGGTGCGTTGTTGGGCGCCACCATCGTGCAAGGAGCTGAAGCGAGCGCTTCCGCCTCAGAAGGTTCTGCAGCATGTGCTGCCACCTCTGGTGAAGCCGCGGCAGGCGCCATCACCTCGGGGACCACAGCAACAAACACCACTACTTCGGGAGGTTCTGCAGCGTCCACCACTACTTTGGGAGGTTCTGCAGCGTCAGCCGCCACCTCTGGAAACATCATAGTGGCCGCCGTTGTCTCTAGAGTTTGAGTGGTGGTGTAGTAATGGGAAGCGCTACAGACAGGGGACTTAGTTCAGGAAGAGGTGGGCTAGAGTGAGTGGGTTTGGGGATACCAGCTGCGACTGCTGACACCAGCGGTGGATCCTCCATGCTAGATACCAGTCGGGAGTACAGACGAACTGACCTCGGACTTATGGGTGCAGCAGACAGGAAGTAATCAGACTCTGGATAACCAGCTGTGATGTGACGTGACTCTGGACGATCAGCTGCAATGTGACGTGACTCTGGATGATCAGCTGTGATGTGATGTGACTCT
>NW_015623647.1:2197-4229 GCF_001515625.1 Sinocyclocheilus rhinocerous | reverse complement strand
TATTCTGTCTCTGAGTTGTAGAATATATTATAGCAGTAGACAATAAGTAAAAAGAATGTGCTGTGAAATGAGCTCTACATGAATGAAATTAGATTTGTAGCATTCTCTAGAAATGTTTTTTTTTCTGTCACAAAAAAAGTTCACCAGAGAAAAGTTCCCTCATGTGGAGACACAAGGACAAGACTCTTGTCTGCTCCTCTTTACAATAAGAAGTGTTTTGCTGTCATCTGCTGGATGAATTACACATTACAGTGTTAAACACACTTCTACAGCTACATATGTCTTTGATATACCGTAATGCCAAATTAACATATCTTTGGAATAGAAACCAATATTTATTTAAAAATGTTGTCTGAATAGACCTTTATTTGTGTACACAAAGAGTCCTGTTCATTTTATAATGTATTAACATACTGTGCTCTTGGTTAGAACATTATAACAGTATAGTGAAAATATAAATACAGAAGAACTGTAGTCCCAAATTTATTATAAAATAATAAATAATTATTATTTAATAATAATTATTATTATTAATAATAAATAAATGATAATAAATAATACAATTTATTCAAAGTTATTATAATTTATATGTATCACAAATGTCAAACATTTTTTGGGTGTGAAGTAAAGTGTTAAGTGTGTGAAGTGAGCAGTCAGTCATCAGTGCTTGTATTTGCTGTGTTCAGATTCAGGTTTTGATGCTGAATATTGATGATTTCCTCTGTTGTGTCTAATAAGGTAAGAATGAGTGTCACTGGCAGCTGTGAGTCTCTCTCTCTCTTTAGGGGGCTGACAGGAGCCAGTTTCTTCAGTGTGTTTGAGGAGCAGAGGACAAACTTGGTGTGATGAGCAGAAGAAGAAGGAGGGATGCCTGACACTCATTTTACTCTCCTCCATAATCACTATAACCACATCTGGTAAGTACAAAATAGACAATAAGATATGAAATTATACATGTTTAAATGAGCCACTTTATCTATGATAGCCTCATATCACTAGAAATTGAATAGATGCCTGTGTAATATCTAGAAACTGTATCTTATGACAATAGTTCAATAATTATCAATTAAATTTTATAAAAAATTTGGGATTTTACAGTCTAACAATTTAATGATGACAGGATTATCTGTAATGTTATCTCATCCATCTTGAAATATCTATAAATGTTTGTATTTACTAACTTTTTTAAATCTTATGTTTCTCAACGTTGCAATATTCTGCTTGTAGGTGATTTAAATCCCTTTCTCTCTTCCTTGTACAGATTTTGAGATTGTGAGGTTAGTTGATGGTAGCAGTCCTTGTGCTGGTACAGTGGAGGTTCTTCATAGAGGTCAGTGGGGAACAGTGTGTGATGCTGGTTGGGATTTGGCTGATGTTGCAGTGGTGTGTAGAGAGCTGGACTGTGGAGAACCTGTAGATGCTCTGAGTCGGTTTGGACCAGGATCAGGACCAGTCTGGATGGATAATGTGGCCTGTAGTGGGTCGGAGTCTACACTAAAGGACTGTAGATCAAGAGGATGGGGTGTTAGTCAGGGCCCGAATTGAGGGGGGATGCGGGGGGATGGCATCCCCCTGGTTGAAAAAAATGACAAAAAGCATCCCCTCAGTAAAACCACCATCTCCCCTTACCATCCCCTTTGGATTAATAACGTGTATTATGTAAAACTTATAATGCAGATGAAATCTTAAAATTATCTACTTAAAGGGGTCATAGGATGCCCATTTTCCACAAGTTGATATGATTCTTTAGGGTCTTAATGAAAAGTCTGTAACATAGTTTGGTTAAAATTTCTCAACGGTATTGTAAAAAACACCTTTTTATCCTGTCAAAAACAGTTCTTTTCAGATCAAGCCGATTTTGTAGCATTTTCCTTTAAATGTTAATGAGCTCTGCTGCCCCCGCCCCTCTCTTCCGAGCTGCTCTCAGAGAGACTGTTTACTTTAGCCGCATTCATCGTGAAACTTGCTAATTAGCACATTATTAGGAAAGGCGATTTGCAAAGATTCATTACAAAACATTATACTCACTTCT
>NW_015623647.1:594-2107 GCF_001515625.1 Sinocyclocheilus rhinocerous | reverse complement strand
GTTTGAGAGAGGCGGGGCATAGAGGACCTACAATAATGTACAGTATTTGAAAAATAATGTGTTTTTTGAACATTAAAGCATGTCAACATATTCTGTTACACCAAATACACAAAATAATGATCTTTAAAATAGCATTATATGACCTACTTAAAGGGGTCATAGGATGCCCATTTTCCACAAGTTGATATGATTCTTTAGGGTCTTAATGAAAAGTCTGTAACATAGTTTGGTTAAAATTTCTCAACGGTATTGTAAAAAACACCTTTTTATCCTGTCAAAAACAGTTCTTTTCAGATCAAGCCGATTTTGTAGCATTTTCCTTTAAATGTTAATGAGCAATGCTGACCCCGCCCCTATCTTCCGAGCTGCTCTCAGAGAGACTCCCCTTGTCCAAATACCCACACTTGCGGTCTTGGCCACTTGAGAGCGCGTGTGCGCGACAGGAAGTAAGTGTGCAAGACTGTCCCAGGTCTTAAAAATACCAAAGCGCAGTGCCCTTAACGCACACTAAACCCACACTACCTCGAATACCGCTCCGGAGCGGTATTCGAGGGTTATTGTATCCCATTATGCCATCATGTTCTGGAAATAAATCGTGAGACTTTTTGCCAAGATCACGCGAGAGGTCACGGAAACCTTTCCAATGTAAGTTAAATATTAGTCGAATACCGCTCCGGAGCACTATTCGAGGCTTAGTGTATCCCATCATGCATCATGTTCTGGAAATAAATCGTGAGACTTTTTGCCAAGATCACGCGAGAGGTCACGGACACCTTTCCAATGTAAGTTAAATATTAATAATAATAAGATATTACATATAATTTGGTGGTAAAACAAAGTGCTACACATTTTATTGCTGCAAAGATTAGTATATTTATTTTTGTACAACATTTGCAGCTGCTTTTTATCTCTTAATTAAATTGTGTCATCTATAGGGACTATTGAACAGACATTGATACACACACACTTGTGGTCTTTGCACTTGACCTCTTGACTACTTATATGACGTATTTCCTGTATTTGGCCCAAGTGTTCAAGTGAGCATGAAGACCAGACCACAAGTGTGTGTACAACTTTTCATTACCTGATCGGACACTACGGAGCCCCTAAAGGGACATGGTGGTGGGAAAAAAATTCGGGGTGGGAGGGAAATTTTTTTTGCGTTCTCTCGCAAAACTTTTGCGTTCCCTCGAGAAACCTCGAGTCAACATAAGTTGATTTTAAAATGCAAAGTATTGAAAATAATAATAAAACTCTGTAAACGCTTTGCGTTTTTACAACACTTTAAGTGTGTCCTACGGAGCCCCTAAAGGGACACGGTGGTGGAAAAAAATCAGATTGAGTGAAAACATTTGGGATGGGAGGAAAAAATATTTGTCAGATTTTTTGCGTTCTCTCGCAAAACTTTTGCGTTCCCTCGCAAAACGCAAATATCTTTTGCGAGAGAACGCAAAAGTTTTGCGAGGGAACGCAAAATATCTTTGCGAGAGAACGCAAAAGGGAACGCAAATAT
>NW_015623647.1:0-439 GCF_001515625.1 Sinocyclocheilus rhinocerous | reverse complement strand
AGAGTTTTATTATTATTTTCAATACTTTGCATTTTAAAATCAACTTATGTTGACTCGAGGTTTCTCGAGGGAACGCAAAAGTTTTGCGAGAGAACGCAAAAAAAAAATTCCTCCCACCCCGAATTTTTTTCCCACCACCATGTCCCTTTAGGGGCTCCGTAGTGTCCCATCAGGTAATGAAAAGTTGTACACACACTTGTGGTCTGGTCTTCATGCTCACTTGAACACTTGGGCCAAATACAGGAAATACGTCATATAAGTAGTCAAGAGGTCAAGTGCAAAGACCACAAGTGTGTGTATTTGGACAAGGCAACTGTTTACTTCAGCCGCATTCATCGTGAAATTCATAGGAAAGGCGATTTGCAAAGATTCATTACAAAACATTATACTCGCGTCCTCTGTAGATGAGGCTGGATCATGAAAGATTCGCGCGAACATA
>NW_015623646.1:0-455 GCF_001515625.1 Sinocyclocheilus rhinocerous | reverse complement strand
ACCAATATTTATTTACAATAGATTTAATCTGATGGCTGTGTAGGTTGAAATAATTTACTGAAAATGGTTTCTTCAACGTTTAGTTAATTGTCAACAATATCACTTTTTTTCAGTTTTGATTCAAATGTCCTGTAATGACTTCACAGAATACATACTGTCAGGGATCTGGAAGGAGGACCCAATTGCAGTGCGAGTAACAAGGATTTATTGACAAAAAAAAAAATCAATACAAAAGGGTTGTGAGGTGCACAGGTGATACCACAACAGGAACACAGTAAACAGAGATAGCTAGGGAAGGCCACAAAAGGACTAATAAAAAAGTAAAAATAATTATTAAATTAACCAACACAAACAACTAAAATATCAACCAAAAAATTAAAACAAAAGATCAGGACTAAGAGAACTAAATTAATACTAAAATTAAGCAAAAAGACAAAAACAGACCAAATCCAAAA
>NW_015623645.1:674-860 GCF_001515625.1 Sinocyclocheilus rhinocerous | reverse complement strand
ACAAATCTGGAAAAATATGCATCATTGAAAATAATCTAAATTGATTAAAAAAAATATTACCATTGAGCAGCCAATGACTGTCCAATGCATGTAAACCTGTTGGTGTTTTAGCATTTTTTATTTAGCATTTATTTTTGACTAGTTTTGCATAAGATTCAAAAGTAAAGAAATTAGTTTTTTCTTACT
>NW_015623645.1:0-532 GCF_001515625.1 Sinocyclocheilus rhinocerous | reverse complement strand
AAAATGCTAAATGGACTGCAAAAGCAGAAAGAAGAGTAAAAAAAGAGTATTCTCTGACCCTGTGTGCAGTAGCCTTTTTAGCATGCAAAAAAACCCAAAAACATTCCACATAAATATTTGTAAAATAAAAGCATTTTTCTCATTATTTACCTTTAAAAAAAAAAGCTGTTTGGATGTGTTCCTCTTCTTTTCTCAGATGTTCTCCTCTTCTTTTCCCAGATGCTGCTTTGCTGCAGAGTGTTTGAAGCAGAGGCCTTTATACTCCAGGAAAGAAACTTCTAGAAGCTGGAGCTGGGCTATTCAAATGAGGATGTTTGGATTTCCTAGGGAAGCTGGGAGAGCCCTCCCTCTGGATCCAATGACCACAAGATTCAACCTCTGCAAGGTCCTAAAGCCTTCTGAAATCTGCAAACAATCAGCTAATCAGCCTTAACTACTGTCGTCTTCATTTAAACTATGAGTCGTAAATATAAAATTGTATATATTAGCATGAAGTGTGTAATGGAAGATGATAATGTTTTGTCCTGTATTA
>NW_015623644.1:496-589 GCF_001515625.1 Sinocyclocheilus rhinocerous | reverse complement strand
TTTACAATACAACCGGGGCACATGCCGCTGAGGTGAGGGGCGGGACGTTTAGACGCGCACTAGAGGCGGTTTAGCCAATCACAACACACTGGG
>NW_015623644.1:0-339 GCF_001515625.1 Sinocyclocheilus rhinocerous | reverse complement strand
ATAAACATACTTATACTTTAGATGACAATGTATTTTTCACAAATAAATAAATTTTTTATAAAAAGTCAACATGGCACTAAGTAATCTGGGAAGTTTGTGTGCATTGGGAATCATATTTTTTCAAATAAAGCCAAGGTAACAGTAATTTTACATACAGCACACAATGAAAATGACATTAATATGGCAGTGGGCAAATGGATAAAGCGCAGCATAATTTGAAATCACGAGTTTAAATTCTGTCGATCGCGCATCTCCAGTGAGGCTGAACTCTCCTGCTGTCCGCATTCAATTCGAACAGACCGACCGTCACGCAGAGAACACGCGATCATGCAGGATACA
>NW_015623643.1:597-965 GCF_001515625.1 Sinocyclocheilus rhinocerous | reverse complement strand
TGTATTTCATATTAGTAGTGCAAATTCATTTATTATCATTGACAGCTGTGATGATCAGTGGGCTTGAGTTTTTACCTCCATAGTTTAAGGATGGGTTAAAATATGGATAGAGTTTTTCAGTGAAAGACTGATCAGTGAAAGAGTAGATATGAGAGCTGGACTCCACATCATAAAAGCAGACCAGACCCTCCTCATAATCCACAAACACACCGACCCGCTGCGGCTTCACTCTCAGAGACAGAGAGACAGAAGGATCAGAGAGAGCCTTATATTCATCTCCATTCCTCAGCCACACAGTCCAGTATCCATCACTGGGTCTCAGTGTGATCTCTCCCTTCCTGTTAATGGATTCTCTGGCCACTCCTAAA
>NW_015623643.1:0-261 GCF_001515625.1 Sinocyclocheilus rhinocerous | reverse complement strand
TAATACACAGATTTTGTGATGTTTTAATATGTAATCCAGTGTTTAATCAGATTGTAGTGCAGTAATGAAGCTGTGAGTGTATGAATGTAAACTAGTGTAGTGCAGACAGCACACTGTACCTGCATACTGCTGCATCACCTTCAGCTCTGTAGAGACACGACAAAAAAAAACATAATCAGATCTGAAGGTTATATTTAAAGAATTGATTACAACATCATGTTTCTATCTGATCAGTGTGTGTGTTGATGTACCAGTTAGTGT
>NW_015623642.1:0-717 GCF_001515625.1 Sinocyclocheilus rhinocerous | reverse complement strand
AGTGGATGAATGAGGGAGATTATATCACAAGGAACGATATCCAAACACCTACAAGCAACATATAAGAGCAGGAAATCAGTCCCACAGTCCTGTGTTGCTCAACATGGGAGCTTTAGAAAATTATATCGTTCTCTCTCTCGCTCACATTAATGAACTGTGACAGCAGGAAAGTAAAACAAGGCCTATCGATATGAATTAAGAGAACACTAGATAACACTGTAAGATATCGGCAGAGAGGGCAGAAGATTAGTCCCATTCTCTTTTTATGCTCTTAATTAAGTGTTACCATGTGTCATTCATTCAACAATGAATTCTAAAAATGTCTTCCTCATTTATGAAAGCTATGATTTTAATTTGCCACATATGGCTAAAACTAATTAAAACGGTGTCACATCAAATATTAACCAAATAAATTCTGGGATGCATGTAGCTCTGAGCAGAAATAAGTCATGATTGTTTGACATGCTGAAAAGGTGTTACACTGCCCTCTGTTGGTAGATGCAAACACTACATGTTGAGCAGGCAGTTGTCAATTTTATCACCTCATGACATTACAAACAGTGTTGGTCTAATAATAATAATAACTGGTTGAGAGAGAATGAATGCAGTCAACAGACTTGACACATTCCACAATTCTCATTAGCGTAATGCATATGGATGTATTTAATTCTCATCTGTAATGCAGTAATGAGACTTGTTCTGTCTGGACACTTTTTT
>NW_015623641.1:0-759 GCF_001515625.1 Sinocyclocheilus rhinocerous | reverse complement strand
CAGGCTCCGCCTTCGCAGTCTGCTTCTCGCGCTTTGTGATGACGCACGGTGTACTGCGTGTGTTTGAAAAATGGCAGCAGTTCAAGTAAGCGAAGCGGAGAAGGTTTATATTTTGCATGGAGTTCGAGTAAGTAAAATCGCACGTTTTTTTTTAAGTTTTTAGTTTTATTAAACGTGTTATGAAAGAAATAATTTGAACATCCGAAAAAGTCGCTATTCTGTAGCCTATCTGATGATTTCATGTGGTCTGTGTTGTTGTACTCGTGCCGTACGTATTACTTAAGGGTCCCAGATGTGCTGACATAATTATTGTATTTCTAAAATTTGCCCTTTATTCTCATTTAAAATTCGCTTGATATGTAATCAAAAGGCAATTTGACAGCTGTTGTAACAAAGGTGGCAGAGACTGTCATTCAGGATAGAAACATTTTTCTGCTTGGTGTCAAGCAGAAACCCCCTGTAGAAAATCAACAAATGATATGTTATCACATTAACCTGATACTTTTCTGAGACATCATAACATGAGGGTTAAATAATGAACACTGTTGACAGGATGACCTGAGATTGGACGGGCGAGGATGTGAAGACTACAGACACATGGAGATCGAGACGGATGTGGTGTCAAACACTGATGGTTCTGCTAAAATCAGTCTTGTATGTGGAAGTAAACAGTTTTATGTGCAGTAATAGCACCAGCGTTTTTGTAATTCATTATGTTGTGTGATGTGTTTGACAGGGTCACACAGATGTTCTTGTAGG
>NW_015623640.1:0-543 GCF_001515625.1 Sinocyclocheilus rhinocerous | reverse complement strand
GTGCAGTGTGAACTCGGCATAAGGGAGATATTGGCAAAATTTCACCTTCAGTCTTGTAACTACAAACGTACTACAGAATTTGGAACATGAAAAAAACCCTTTTGGTGTATTACAGTACATTTTTTCTAAGATTAGTTATGTACTGTATGTACAGTAAGGAAGATATTGGCAATATCTCATTTGTAGTAAGTCAGTCTTGTAACTACAAACGTACTACAGCCTTTGGAACATGAAAAAAACTTTTTTGGTGAATTTGAGTACTGTTTTCTAAGAATAACTATGTACTGTATGTACAGTAAGAGAGATATTGGCAAAATATCATGTGTAGTAAGTCAGTCTTGTATCTAGGAATGTACTACAACCTTTGGAGTGTGGGAAAAAAATGGGAAAATTGCTATAATTTTGTCATAAAATATGTGTACTGTACATACAGTAAAGGAGATATCGGCAAAATTTCAAATGTAGTAAGTTAGTCTGACCACTAGGAATGTGCTACAACCTTTGGAACATGAAAAAAAACCTTTTGGTGAATTACAGTAATTG
>NW_015623639.1:422-690 GCF_001515625.1 Sinocyclocheilus rhinocerous | reverse complement strand
CCCAACCTGAGTTGGAGGCGTCTGTTGTGACAACTGTCCTTCTGTAAACCATCCCTATGGCCACGCCCTGTTCCATCTAGCGGGAATTTTTTCCCGGGGGCCAGGGTTGTTACACAGGTCTGACTCACCCTGATCTGCAGGCGTCCCACGTATGGGATGGCACCCGTGGTTTCAACCAGCGCTGAAGGGGGCGTAAAGCAGACCGACCCAACTGTAGCACTGGCGATGCCGCCGCCATGAGGCCCAGCATCCTCTGAAACGCTTTGAG
>NW_015623639.1:0-153 GCF_001515625.1 Sinocyclocheilus rhinocerous | reverse complement strand
CAGCCCGTGTGACAAGGGGTTGGATTAAATTGAGAGGCTGGTCGCCGTATGGTGACCCCACACTCAGAAGAGGAAATTCGCTTTCCCTGAAAATGCTTTCAGAAAATACTTCGCTAGACTTAATGCTCTCATAGCAGAGCAGTCAGCCCCCGT
>NW_015623638.1:0-591 GCF_001515625.1 Sinocyclocheilus rhinocerous | reverse complement strand
ACGTTTTAATTTCTACAAGCTTAAATTGAGTACTAACATAGAATTTAATTTTTTTTTTAATTCTTGCCTGTACTAACTTTTTCATGTAAATTACTTTTTTTTTGTAGTAGTAGTAGTATTTATTTCACCACACAATCATTTTTACACCCCCAATGTGCTGGAATGAATTTCAATATTGTGAAAAACTTAGGTTTTTTTTTGGCCAGTGTTTGGCCAATGGCACATTTTTAGAGGTTAATTATGATTTAATTTATGATTTATGATTTAATCCAATGATTTCAGCCTATTGAGACATGCACACACACACACACACACAAACACAAGCCTATCTTTTTTTAATTCAACGCAGAGATCAGCCGCAGTGTATGTTTTCAACTTGCATTTATTTCAGAGGATCATGAGAGAACATTCATCATGAACTGTGAGAGAATATTGAATCTTGGAATCAACATCTGCGTTGGGAACAGACCTTGAACCGAAATCGTCGATCTCTGAAAGTACAACAACACATTAGTGAACAGCAGAGCTCACAATCCGACATGTTCAACTTGAAATGGCTTTGCATATTAGTCATTAGAAATAACATAAATT
>NW_015623637.1:0-1784 GCF_001515625.1 Sinocyclocheilus rhinocerous | reverse complement strand
CATTTTAAATTTTATGAAAGCTTCAAGTGCAGATAATTATTTGTACGTGCATACAGTCGGTGGTGGTGTTGAAGCTCTATTATTTGCCTTCAAACGGTTGAGCACTGCCGTGTGTGTATCTTGTCGCAAAATGCGGCGAAAAGTCCTACACGACGACGGTAATAATGTGATTAAGGTGTTTCTATTCTGCACTTCAGTAATGTGACTAAAATAGGAATACTCCACATGTCTTAATTCGATTTCTGTTTACTTCGATTATGACTAGCCGGATTAAGGTAATCAAAAATCTCTGTTTACATGGTAGATTCTTAATCAGAGTATTGTCTTAATCATATTAAAATCGGAGTATTGTTGTCCATGTAAACGTTCTGAGTGTTACTGCACAGTGCTGCGAGATCTAGTGAGAAGCATTTGAATTCACCGCAGAATGCATAAGGTTGCTGCAAGATGTAGCATTCCAATTCTGCACAGAATTCTCTGTTATAAACAGATCAAACAGCGCTGACATAGAAAACCAGAAGTAATTAAGATAACTATAACCATGGCGTTGTGGCATTAATTTCAGGGTTTGTTCAGTGACTTTCAAGTATTTCACACAACTATTTCTAGCACTTTAAAGCTCTAAAAATGATCCAATTTAAATATTATTTTTAATGGGATGACCAAAATATACTTTGTGGTAAACAAACACTAATTTAAAATAAAAAAGACATCTAATTACCAGTATAAGCAGTAAATGGCAGCAGAGGAGCACTTATTGGCTCATTAGTCATTCATTTCCACTTTTTTGCTTTATATTTTGATATTATAAAATCACTCTAAAATATCAAATCAAGAAATCAAATTTTATCAAAGTTTTGCACTTTTTGTGTGAAATAAGAAAAGTCACAAAGTGACTTGGGAAAAAAAACTTTTCTTCAATTTGCGACTGAATCACACAATGCAAGTAAAGAGCGCTCCTTTTATAATCACTGAAGATTTTGCTCAGTTCAATATAATACTGTAGAATAATGGTAGAAGAATAATGGTACATTTAATACGATTGGAATATATATATTTTCCATATAAAAATTTGATTTTGCTTGTTACTGTTAATAAAAGTAAATTGTGTATGCTTCCCAACTCAAGCTCAGTGCTTTACTGTCAGATGTGCATTACCAAGAAATAAACGTGTAATATTATTAGTAACTGCACTTATTAATGCAAAGCAATAGTAATTTTATGATTCAATTATCTTTATTTTTAATAACAATGTTGGCATTTTGGTCTGGTTTGGTGTGCGTCTGGGCTGTAGAAAATGGAAAAGTGTTTCAGTCACTCTCATTCTTCACCAGCGCTGAAGATCTATTTTGAGAACAAGCACTGCAGCGTATATTCAGGCAGTTAGGCTATCACAAGTCTTCCCGCTGGAACTCAGTCATCCTGTCTCACAGATAAAGCTTTTGTTTCCCTTGCTATCAAACCTCACTTCTGATAGATATGTAGGAGAGCATCAATTGCTGTTTAGAAACCAACAAAAAGGTTATTGCAGGTTATCTCTTTAGACCAGTTTTTTATATGAATAATGAATTACTACATGTTTGTTTCAGACATTTGTCTGACTTGTGTGTTTATAGGTATAAAAAATATAGATACTTGAGCGGCCTTTTTTGACTTCTCAGTAAGCAACCACCCAAAACACCCTAGCAACTGCATAGCAACATGATGAAAACATTCACATCACTTTATCAGCCGTATAGCAATGCCCTGGAAAGCCAGCATTGTGCAACATAGCATTGTGATGG
>NW_015623636.1:0-512 GCF_001515625.1 Sinocyclocheilus rhinocerous | reverse complement strand
TCAGATTGTTAAGATACACGGACATTAACGTCTCACTGGACGACCGTTGATAAAAAGGTATAACGGAAGTACAGATACACTCCTTTGTGGAAAAGTGGAAGTCAGCTGACGTCATTGTGAAAAGGGTCTACATGGACAGAGGCGTCCAGCTATCGCTGTTTCAGCTGAATAAAAAAGCAGAAACATTTGAATTGATGAAATGTGAAGACATCTGACACGATTTCGACAATATATTGGTTGATATGTGTTTTTCAAGTTATCTCCATGTAATAAAAAGTATATGAATAATGCCGTGCTAATGAACATTGCATTTATTACAGTATAGAAACTATTCTGGTTTATTCTGTGATAAAAATGGAAAAAAATAGTTTGTAGTATATAAAATATAAGAAAAATGTTATAGAATACAAATGATTGGTTATTCTCCTGCAGTGTTTTTTATTTATTAGCCAATTAAAAGTGAGAATTAAGAGAAAAATAAAACTTGTCAATTAAAAAAATAATAATAATAC
>NW_015623635.1:0-508 GCF_001515625.1 Sinocyclocheilus rhinocerous | reverse complement strand
TCGCGAACTCGACAAATGTCTGTTTTCATATGTGATCTAAATTTTTTTATTTTTATTTATTTTTTTTATTAAGAGTGCAAAACATACAACATACGGTGAACACAAAACACAAAAACAGCAATAGAACAGCAATGATAATAACAGCAATGAAAATAAACAGTGATGACCATCTGACAATAATAGTAGTAGTATTCAAGTAGTACTAGCATGCATAATAATAATAATACTAAAGATGGTGATGCTAATAATACCTTGTGATGACGGCAACAGTAATATCAATAATAATAAAAGTAATGATAATAATAATAATAATGTAATAACAATCGTAATAATAATAATGTAATAATGACACATACCCAACACATACCACACCTATTCTAGCTTCTGTGTCAAGGTTGTTTTTTTTTAGTTTTTTTTTTCTTCCTTTCCAATTCACGGTAAGATTACTATATGTATATATAGTACTCTGGAGATGTAAAGATCTTGGAGGTTGGGCAGGGGGGACCAA
>NW_015623634.1:273-909 GCF_001515625.1 Sinocyclocheilus rhinocerous | reverse complement strand
GAAGAGGAGAAGCACCAACATGGATCTGGGATAAAGGATAAACCATGCAGATTTATTTTCACAGCCACCTTTGCTCATATTTACCAAGTCTGCCTATATTAGTGGCGGTATATCTCTGTATATCTTCTTAATGCATATTCATGGTCTTATTGTGCATGATTCACAGTGCTTGTTATTCCAAATGTTTGTGTTCGTAATCATTTATCAAATTGCTCCAGTCATTTCCCATTTCAATCAATGGCAGCTGCTCGACTGGTGCATGAAGTTAGAATATATATATATATATACAGGGGTGCACATAAGTGGTGCACATGCGCAACCAAAATAAAAAATGTGCTGTGTTAATCATTTCAGACCGCTCATTTGTGTACCGACATGGTTGACAGCTGTTAAAGCACAATCACCGTTTTAGATGAACTAACTGTAATACTGTATAAGATTTCCATTCAAACTGAAATCATAAATCTAGGCTATGCGCTGCCGGTTTCACAGCAAAATGCAAAACTCATTTCATTCACTGACGCGCTTCACTCTGCAGCACTACAACCAGCAGCGCATATACTTACTTACCTGACAAAATAAAAACTGGCTGAGTTTAGGTTTGAAAATGATGAAAATTCATATACAAAAAAAAAA
>NW_015623634.1:0-238 GCF_001515625.1 Sinocyclocheilus rhinocerous | reverse complement strand
AAAAAAAAAAAAAAAAACCAGAAATATTTAAATATTAGAATTGTATTTTTAAGTGTACTATAAAATAATTGTATTTTTTAAATACTTGCATTTTATTTTAATATATAATAGTATTATCACACTCTATTATTTTGTTTAAAAATACAAAATAAACAAATAAATAAAGTGCAACAATACTATTATCACTATTATTTAAAAAATTGTTTTAATAGTTATATTTAATGACTCACACTATGCG
>NW_015623633.1:352-589 GCF_001515625.1 Sinocyclocheilus rhinocerous | reverse complement strand
TTACTCTGTAATTTTACTCTGTACACTCAAAATAGAGCAAAAAAATATTAACTCTGGAAAAACTACTCCACCATTTTCCCTGTGTAGACAATGGCACCCTGATTGTCATTAGGTATGGGGACGAAATCCTTGGACCCATTGTCAGACTCTACGCTGGTGCAGTGGGTCCTGAGTTCAATGCCCGGCCTCATGTGGTGAGAGTATGCAGGCAGTTCCTGGAGGATGAAGGAATTGATA
>NW_015623633.1:0-236 GCF_001515625.1 Sinocyclocheilus rhinocerous | reverse complement strand
CCACCAGGTTGCACCTCAGACTGTCCAGGAGCTCAGTGATGCCCTGGTCCAGATCTGGGAGGAAATATCCCGGGACACCATCCGTCGTCTCATTAGGAGCACGCCCCGATGTTGTCAGGCAGCATACAAGCACACGAGGGCATACAAACTACTGAGTAACATTTTGAGTTGCTGCAATGAAATCTCAGCAAAATAGACTAGCCTGCTGCATCATTTTTTCACTTTGATTTTCGGGG
>NW_015623632.1:0-572 GCF_001515625.1 Sinocyclocheilus rhinocerous | reverse complement strand
TTTCAGTTTCCGGATCTTGCACGAGGTTAGGAGCTCACGCTCTCTCTGATCGGCGGAGCGGAAGAGAGCAGATGCAATTTAGATCTCTCCCGATAAATCTGAGAATTTAATGAGTCAAGTGGTGATATTTGATTAAAATTAAAGTTATATGTGTTTAGAGATGAAGTAGCGAACAAAGAAATCAAGGTTGATGTGAAAAAGACTGTTATATTGATTTATAATTTGTGACGCAGTTAAGGCCATTGTGACGCAGTTGATAAGGCCTTGTTATCGCATAACACAATATATTTTGGTAAAGAAAAAGCCATATAAACGGAATTTAATTTCTACAAGAAGGATAAGCAAAAGATCAAGATGTAACGAAGTTTTTCAGACATAAAAGGGATAAAATTGTTCAAGTTCATCGAGTCTTGGTCAGGTTTTTTTTCCCCTTTTTCTTTTCTTTTTTTCTGATTTGATATCATCGTTGTCCAATCGAGTGCATGCTGTGAACTGCTGAATTGATACCGCATTGAACCGATGCTTACCGGAGTGGAGTTTCTGGATTTCGTTCTAACTCCCGTGTTCACGGA
>NW_015623631.1:0-2177 GCF_001515625.1 Sinocyclocheilus rhinocerous | reverse complement strand
ACAGTCTTTTACCATTAAATTCACAGTCATTTTTTACAGTGTATGGGTCAAAATTATAAATTTTTCTTTTATGCCAAAAATAATTAGGATTATTTAGTAAAGATCATGTTCCATGAAGATATTTTGTCAATTTCCCACTGTAAATATATAAAAAAAAACGTAATTTTTGATTAGTAATATGCATTGCTAAGAACTTCATTTGGACAACTTTAAAGACGATTTTCTCAGTATTTAGATTTTTTTGCACCCTCAGATTCCAGATTTTCAAATAGTTGTATCTCGGCCAAATATCGTCCCATCCTAACAAACCATACATCAGTGGAAAGCTTATTTAGTCAGCGTTCAGATGATGTGTAAATCTCAATTTTGAAAAATTGACACTTAAGACTGGTTTTGTTGTCCAGGGTCACAAATATAATATTAATGCTAATATATACAGATGAGATAATGGGTCTTAATATAAGATGAAATAATGGTTCTTAAATATCTATTCTAATAATCACACAAATATAAAAAAAAAAATACAACTCATACTGCACCATATATGTTATATGTTTATAAATTTTGTATTTTTAAAAAATGTATATAAATCTACATGTAAATGTAAATATTTAAAAAATAATGAATAAAATATTTATACATGTAAAGTACATAAATATACAATTATTAATTCTTTATTTAAAAAACTAAATATAAACTGTAATACAAGTATAACATATAATATTAATACTAATATATTCATACATAAACATACAATTCTTAATTATTTATATATTTAATTTAAATATAATTTTAAAATAATACATAATATTTAAGATATTATTTTATTATATACAGCTATAAATTTATTATAAAGACAACTCATCCCGCACCTATTTTATATATTTTTATGATCTATTTACATTTATTTTATATATAAATACACATAAACATATAAATATTTCAAAAAATATAGACCAGGATATCATAGACACTTGAAAGTGGACACTTAAGCCAGTAAGAATGAAACAGCTTAGCAACCATCACGGCGGTGAATTTTGCACAGGCAAACACCACACTTCAGAAAGAGTCAAATCTGTTCTGAAAGTTGTGACTGAACACATCACAGCTTGTCCAAACTTTGTGCCGGCCGTGTGCTGCGCTGGACTCCATGCGGCCTGTAATCTTAAACTCAATGCAGCTCTGCATGCGGCGCACAGTCAGACCAGACTCGCCAAACTGCTTCCCGTTCACACCTCCTGACTTCCCAGTATATCCGTGACTTATTCAGCACAAACCTCTCACACAGCAACTCTTTCTCCCGACACGACCGCCAAGGTGGTTTGTTTTTTGTTTTTTTTCTCAGAGTGTGGTGTCCATTCATCCCAGTTCATTTGTATGCTGGGAGCCGCGCTGACTGGGTGTGCGGAGCTGAATAAGACCCCATTCCAGTTTATCCATTAGTACGACGATGTTAAATCACACAGTAAAGCCAAGGGCAAAAGCAAAGTCTGTTCACACAGCGGCATTATGGGGCAAGAGGTCTGTACCAGTTGATTTTAAGTAAAAGTGATTAACTAGTACACAAAGAGCCAGACTGAAAGATCTATTACTCACAGGCTGATCTTAATGAGACTAATGAGATCTCAGTTATTTCTATATGAAGTATTAGATTTGTCTTGGATGTTTCTCGTAAAATTCCTTTGAAAACATACGCAAATGAGACTCACACTGATAATCAGTAAAAACACAGAGGTATAAATTGAATGTGGATAGCAGCTCAGATCATCTTGGTGAAATTTGTTGAGAAATCTGACTGCAGATTTCAGTTTGAGTAGATCCAAGCACAGTTCCAGACACTGATCTCATTCACGAACAAATCATGATTCATCAATAACTTTTGACTATTATTTATTCTAAATTCGTGGGGGGAAAAAAAATGTAGAAACAACTGAAACCAAATGTACGCAAAAATCCTACTTTGGGTGGCCTTATAAACATGTTAAGATTACATTTTTTACATAGATATTTCATCTTAAATATATGTAAATAAACATATAATATAATAAACATGTTAAGATAAATTTCTTTAACAAATATTTCATCTTAAATATATTTAATATTTTTAATATCTCAAATGTTTTTACTATAGTGAGTGCTTCGGTCTCATTTTATTTATAATATCTTTTATATATATA
>NW_015623630.1:0-533 GCF_001515625.1 Sinocyclocheilus rhinocerous | reverse complement strand
CCTCAAACAAGTCACCCATCCTACATATACCAAGAACAGGCCATTCATTAAAACCCGAGTCTGTAGTACTTGGCAGGAACTCTGTATTGTTCAAAATTGGCAGAAGAGGGGATGTTTTGTCACTCCTACCTTCCAGCCTTCGAATAGCACGCCATGCCTTGATAGTATTACGTACTAAAGGACTATTACACAGAGTTCTGCTTAGCTTTGGGTTATGAACAAATAATAGGTTTTGTAAGGGGCAGCTGGACTGTGAGGATTCGAGATCAAGCCACACTGATTTAGGGTCTTCAATAAGCCATTCATTAATAAATCGAAGTTGGCAAGCCAATTGATATAATCTGATATTTGGAAGGTCCAAGCCGCCCTTTGCACTAGAGAGCTGAAGTTGAGATAATTTCAATCTGGGTTTCCTTTTGCTCCAGATAAATGAATTTAGCCACCCATTTAACTCTTTTATAGCCTTATTGGACAGTAAAACAGGAATTATTTGCATTGGATACAGTAAACGGGGCAGGACATTCATTTTTATC
>NW_015623629.1:0-1017 GCF_001515625.1 Sinocyclocheilus rhinocerous | reverse complement strand
AAAGTATTTTAGTTTCTTTTATCCTTACACACTTATACCAACGACAGAAATAAGCGCGGTTAGAATAGCTAAATATGTGGGAGAGCGTTGCTATTAAGTAACTATATTGTATTGCAATAGGTAGCACTTCAATATTAATGTTGAATCAAGACTAGTTAGCACATAATTAATAATTGAAATGGTTTAATAACAATATTTTGTTATGGTTACACTTGAATTGGTTACAAAATAGATGAAGGATGGTAAAACATAAACAATTAATTGTACCCAGCATGTATGTAAAATATTACATGAGAGAGAGAAAGATACTTTTTTTTAACTTTTAGGTCTTCTTTAATAATTCAGTAAAAACATAGGAGACCTATATTTTTAAAGAAAATAAATATTCAAACATACATATATTTACAATTTTCACATACATATATACATTAAAAAAATAAAATTAAATAAATAAAATAAAATTAAATTTAACTCGTAAATTAAACACAAAACCTGCCTGATCATCAGCCTCACATATAAAGCCATCATCGCCCCACACATGAAAAAAAGAATTGACATCATTAATGAGGCTATAATAAGCATATTCCATCATTAATCTTTTCTTTTTGAAACCTCTCATCATCAAAACAGCGTCCACACTTTCCCTCCCTTCTACTTTTTCTCCTTGTACACCAAATTGCTAAGTTTGCTGCACCATACAAGAAATTTAATAAAACCACTTTGGATTTATATTTTATTGAATATTTAGGACCAAAAATAAACAATTCTTGATTAAAATTTCCTATACACTGTACACTCCAGCTTTCCATTAAACCCAAAATTTGATCCAAACGTGGACACTCAATAAAAATATGAAAAACCGTTTCAGACACCCCACAAAAAGGACAACCCTCATCATCCGAAACATTAAGGAGTGATGTGTGTCTGTTTGTAGCTAAAATCCCATGTACAATTCTCCATTGAAGGTCACTCTAGCTGCCGTCATAGGCAACTCTCATATATTTCAGTTCATAATAT
>NW_015623628.1:0-661 GCF_001515625.1 Sinocyclocheilus rhinocerous | reverse complement strand
CATCAACCAAAAGCACAAGACAGCAATGATCAATCACTGTCAGAATGCAGTAAAGTGGAATATCAAAAAAATAATAATAATAATAGCTGTTTGAAGTTTTATTTATATAGAGCCTTTCATTCACACTTTACATGATCATATACCAATCAATATGGTCCAACGTTTAGGTATTTTTAGAAGGAGTATGGGGTCGAGTAGTGCTGTATTGTGAAGGTGATAAAAACTCCTGTCTAAACCAGGAACTAATTAGTCTACAAAAAAAAGATAGAGACACTGCAGGTCAAAGATAACGTCTCAGGTTACGTATGTAACCATGGTTCCTCGAGGGAACGAGACGCTGCGTCGGAGGGTTCCTCTTCAGGAACTCGAGCTGCGTCGGAATACGCTTTGGGAACGCCTTCTGTGACCACGCTCTGAATCACATGTGAAATCAGTACAATAGCTGGGCGAGACGTCACGGGCGGGTGACGTAATGACCAGGCAGCTATAAAAGCACGTGCGGTGAGACCAGCGTCAGCTTCTAGGAGTGAAGCAAGCGCTGGCAGAGATGCCGAAAGTATGGCCCCAAGACGCAACGTCTCGTTCCCTTGAGGAACCATGGTTACATACGTAACCGGAGACGTTCCTCTTCAGGAACTCGAGCTGCGTCGGAGGACGCTTC
>NW_015623627.1:0-757 GCF_001515625.1 Sinocyclocheilus rhinocerous | reverse complement strand
GTCGCTTTGTCGCGTCCAGTGTAGACAGCCTCTAGCTGTTGCGGCACAACGCGACAATGGTCGCGCGAGTCCGGTGTAGACACAGTGTTACTTGACTCTCTGGCTGCGTTTACACTTGGCATTAACATGCGACCTGTAAACTTAGTAAAATTACAAACAATATCTGTAAATTAACAACTTGACTGTTATTTTAGATACTCTAAGACAAATTACAGTTATTTAGTTTTTATTTACAGGAAAATTACTGTATTTATACAGTATGTTTTATTTTAATTTATATTCAAAACTCTGTAAAATTACAAACAATATCTGTAAATTATCAACTTGACTATTGTTTTAAGTATTATTCCATTAATGACAAATTACAGTAATTTTCATTTTTTATACAGGAAAATTACTGTATTATTTATACAGTATTTTCCCGTTTTTTTTTTTATTATGTACATATTTACGTAAAAAATTTAAAAAATAATCTGTAATTAAATATGTAGCTCATTGTATTAAATATTTATGTCCATACTAACAATTTAATGTTCTTCTTTGTCATTTTAAAGTATATCTTATTAGTTTTATATTTAGGTGTAATTTTACATTCAAACTCTGTCATTCTGGGCACAAATATTGCAAACTGGTTTCATTACATCAAACAATACCTATCTGCTTTTAAAGAGTGCAAAGCTGCACTGCTCTCCAGGTTGAAACTTGCTCACATATCAGTTGATCCAAATTGCTTTACAAAGGAAATTGTGAATAGAGA
>NW_015623626.1:514-1244 GCF_001515625.1 Sinocyclocheilus rhinocerous | reverse complement strand
GTGTTCAGTGTGTCATTAACCCCGTCTGCTCACATCTGTCTGTTTATGTGTGTGTCATCTCATCTGTCTGAGGTCTGTGTGCGTTTTGATCAGAGCAGCTGGTGTTGCGGCGTTTGTATGATATTGCTTGTGTCATTTCTCATCTCATTTGTGTTTGCGTCCATCTCTGTGTGTATGTGTGTGTGTAGCTGCACCTCGTTAGAGAGTGTGAGCTCACAGAACACTAGGGTGGGGAAGAAAGCGGAGTCTAGCAACGACAACTCGCGCTGCTCCAGCCCCTCCGCCCCTGTACAGGTACGAGCCTCCCACAGCCATGTGTGTGAGTGAGTGTAAATATGTGTGAGAGCAAGTGTGAATGTGTGAGTAACTGTGAATGTGCATAAATGAGTGTAAATGTGTATGAGAGCGAGTGTGAATGTGTGTGAGCGTGAATGTGCGTGAATGAGTGTAAATGTGTATGAGAGCGAGTGTGAATGTGTGAATGTGAGTGTGAATGTGCGTGAATGAGTGTAAATGTGTATGAGAGCGAGTGTGAATGTGTGAATGTGAGTGTGAATGTGCGTGAATGAGTGTAAATGTGTATGAGAGCGAGTGTGAATGTGTGAATGTGAGTGTGAATGTGCGTGAATGAGTGTAAATGTGTATGAGAGCGAGTGTGAATGTGTGAATGTGAGTGTGAATGTGCGTGAATGAGTGTAAATGTGTATGAGAGCGAGTGTGAATGTGTGAA
>NW_015623626.1:0-414 GCF_001515625.1 Sinocyclocheilus rhinocerous | reverse complement strand
TGAGTGTGAATGTGAGTGAATGAGTGTAAATGTGTATGAGAGCGAGTGTGAGTGAGTGTGAATATGCGTGAATGAGTGTAAATGTGTATGAGAGCGAATGTGTGTGAGTGTGAATGTGCGTGAATGAGTGTAAATGTGTATGAGAGCGAGTGTGAATGTGTGTGAGTGAGTGAGTGTGAATGTGTGTGAATGAGTGTAAATGTGTATGAGAGCGAGTGTGAATGTGTGTGTGTGTGTGAGTGTGAATGTGTGTGAGTGTGAATGTGTGTGAGAGCAAGTGTGAATGTGTGTGAGTGTGAATGCGCTTGAATGAGAGTAAATGTGCATGAGAGCGAGTGAATGTGTGTGTGAGCGAGTGTGAATGTGTATGAGAGCGAGTGTGAATGTGTGTGAGTGTGAATGTGTGTGAGTGAG
>NW_015623625.1:415-569 GCF_001515625.1 Sinocyclocheilus rhinocerous | reverse complement strand
AATAATACAAATCCAACACATCTTTGTAGTAACACGAGTGTCCATATTGTTTTCACATTCCGACTCGGGAAATGAGAGCATCCGAAGAGCGCGTGAATGCACTTGCTCTGATGGCAGCAGCCTTCCGCTCGTTAACTAAGCTAAACATGCTTAA
>NW_015623625.1:0-269 GCF_001515625.1 Sinocyclocheilus rhinocerous | reverse complement strand
GGGGGGTATTCCAAAAAGCAGGTTATGTGACATACCCGGGTATGTTTGAGGATAAGCGAGTGGATAACCTCAGCTTTTGGTTCCAAAATCGGAGGTTACTTTTAGGGTATGTAAGTAACCATAGTAACTTGCTCTCTGAAGATAACCTGCTCCGGAGCAGGTTATGTTCCAGGGTTAGTTTACAATATGTAATATAGCAATATATATATGTATATATATATATTTATTTGTATGATATGTTAATGATGAAGCGCTAATGTAAGTAATAA
>NW_015623624.1:213-529 GCF_001515625.1 Sinocyclocheilus rhinocerous | reverse complement strand
CCCTTCAGGGAACCATGGTTACATACGTAACCTGGAGACGTTTTCAGCTAGGAACTCGAGGTCCCAGAAAGAAGTGAGGCGTTCACCACCTCTAAGAGATCTGCTTCTAAACAGTTAAGCACACTTTTGAAAAAAATATGTGGGAAGTGTGTCAAGATAGCAGGTTGACAATCTAAGGTGCTGTACTATTTCTTCCAAAATGTTGCTATCAATTGCTTCAAAAACAGACATAGTAACTTATTTTTTAAATCGCGGTCCAATCTGTCTGACCTCTGCATAACTTGAGGATGTGCTAATCGCCTTTCTGATATTATTG
>NW_015623624.1:0-180 GCF_001515625.1 Sinocyclocheilus rhinocerous | reverse complement strand
CTTCTCAGAAAAGAAGGAAGCAAACTCATTGCATTTGCTGTCAGAGAGCATTTCACTGGGAATCTGACTTGGGGGGTTTGTTAGTCTCTCACCAGTGGCAAAAAGAGTGTGAGTGTTGTTTAAGTTACTGTTTATAAGGTCTGTTTAGCTGTGGCTAGTTCCACATTGAAAGCATGAAGG
>NW_015623623.1:378-525 GCF_001515625.1 Sinocyclocheilus rhinocerous | reverse complement strand
GATAGAAAAGGTCAAAAACTCACCACGAAGAAAGATATTTTAGGTGTCACACTTGAAAAAAAGACTAAACAACAAGAGGCGTCGCCGCCTCAGATGGCCTGGGTTGCAGCGGTGATATGCAAAATCATCATATTTGCCAACATATCT
>NW_015623623.1:0-169 GCF_001515625.1 Sinocyclocheilus rhinocerous | reverse complement strand
CATGAAATGTCTTGCAATCGTTTTATGCATAGGTGTAAAGAGTTATTTTATTTTATTTCACTAACGTTACTGAAATTAAATGTTGTTTTTGGGGGTTTGTACTTAACTTAAGTGTAATTTAAAGTGAATACTTCACTAAAATAAATTTCTAATGTTTCTCATTTTTACT
>NW_015623622.1:0-830 GCF_001515625.1 Sinocyclocheilus rhinocerous | reverse complement strand
TAAACTTAAGTACAAGCTTGTTTTGTTGAATTTTATTCTTGTACATACAGCCGCTGTATTGAGCAGTGCATAAATTATTGAATGAAAAGGCTTTGTTTTACCACATGTAAATATCTAAAACGTTTGTTTATTTGACAAATATATCTAACCAACTTCATCTGCAATAAAGACAGCAAATACTGTGCGACAGTCGCGGCAATCAGAAAGTACGACTGCTCCATTTTCAACTCCTCCCTCGACTTCAAGCGGCAAATCTCTGCGATCGGTATTCGGTAAGTTCTTTTGAAATGCCAGATGCCTCGCCTTGAATGAGGACGAGAGTAGACAGCTGCAGTCATCCTCTAATCGTATTTGTGGCAGATGTATAAGTGTCTGAGTGAACTCCATGCTGATAGCGATAGCACTTTACTGTGCCGGCGGAAGTAAGAATACACTGCTTCGAGTCAGAACGGAAGTTGCGTGATGTCATGTGAAAAAGGTCTATTAGGGATTTCCTGGCAGGTCATAAGTTATTACTTTTATGAGTCCGTCTTGGACTTTCTGCACGAGAGCGCCCTCTGGCTTCGAGTATGAATGAAACACTGCAGGGGAGTGTTGAGCGCTCTGTGATGTTCACATCGCCTCATTCTGTATACGGATAAAACAGGAAAGGAAAGGAAAACAAGTGCGGGGACTAATTAACGTGTTATTAAAAGTGTGGGGGGAAACATCCTCCGTGCATTAAAATAAAAGACAGATAGCACGTATGTCTACATAACCTGTTGGAATGCATTATTGAATTATTAAAGTTTCAAACCTTTTATCTGAGACAGTAAGGATGTTAAAATAAA
>NW_015623621.1:0-905 GCF_001515625.1 Sinocyclocheilus rhinocerous | reverse complement strand
ATCATAATTATGAACACACTGGTTTGTAGTGCAAACAGTTTTATCATTTACTGCACTTTGTAGTCTGCACCGGTCTGCACCGGTAGTCTTGCATTGAACAAAAAACGGCTTACTTATTAATAAATAGGTGGATAGGGTAATATAAAGTCAAACTTAATCATGTCTATTGTAAACGAGAGGAATAAACTCTTCAACTGATAATGAAAATAATTATTGTTCTTCAAGCAATAACAAACATTTTGAAAGCATTTTTTCCAAAACTAAATGACTGAGTGTCATCAACAGCTGAGATGTTTCTCTATCAGTGTGTTGAAGTGTTGTTTCTCTCTCTGCTGGAGTTTGTGTTCACTCGAGTGGAAGAGAGGTTTTTGTACGAGTGTTTCATTAGATTGTAGCACTGTGGAGGACTTTCGGTGGAGGAACTAAACTGCTGCTCGGTAAGTCTGTCTTTTTAATTGTCCTGTATAAAAATATTATGATTTAATAAAAAAAAAAAAACAGTCAAAAATACATTATAAATGTTTCATTGAATTTTTTTCTCACAATAAAAACTTAATTATTCATATTGAACACACAAATCTTGTCTAAACGCATTTCCATAATGTTACTCACCATGAGTTTATCAGTTCATCACAGGTTTGTTTTTGCTTCACTCATTTTTACACAGTGTTCATAAATACTTCATATTTTATTGTAGATATCATACATGAAAAAAGTGGCATTTGAATATGAATGTATAGTTACTTTTCTAGTTCAGTCAATGATTTTAAATCTCATGTTGTGCTTATGAATCAGTGGTTTATAATACAAGAAAAAAATATAAAAAAAATATATGTACATTTAGAAATGCTTATTCAACAGTTTTCTTATTCTTATGAAATAATTTGATCTGAGCTGTAGTCTTA
>NW_015623620.1:0-1457 GCF_001515625.1 Sinocyclocheilus rhinocerous | reverse complement strand
AGCAAAAAAAAAAAAAAAGTCACAAACTGACCAAGCAAATAAATGTAAAAAAATGAAAGCCTTAATTTCTAGCTCTAAAGTGATGTTTTGGAATTAGAAGCAGAGGCTAGATAAGATGCTTAAGAAATTAGTCCTGCACCCAAGAGCATTTTAAGGACCTGACAAATGCTTTGAATAAAACATCTGAACAGTGTCTTGAGGTGTGGTAACTGTAGTATAAGCTGAATAATTGACACTGGGTCACTGAATTATTAGAAAATAATGCACACCTGAGGTGCACCTCAAGTCGTGGCCACATCACCACCTTGGGTATACCGCATTATTTTTTTAATAATTCAACAGTCCATCGTCAATTATTCCTTACTTCTTTTGTTGATTTGGGAATAAGACCATTACCAGTCGCACTGAGACATTTTAAATGATACCCAATGTAAAAAAAGGTTAATCTCTTGAATTCACTCATTACTTTTTATGTGGTGCATTCCTGGTGAACTGATGGATAGCAGCAAATGTACATGTCAAGTTTCACTGAATGAGGTTTACCATTTAGACAGCCTTGGCTATGTTCAAAAACCTGAAAAATGAGCCCATCATGGTGGGTTGCAGTCTTTCTGCAGGGCTTACAACATATTGGGCACTGAGGCAGCAGAAGTCACATTTAACATTTGCTTGATTCTTGAAATTCCTGAATTTATTCTAGATCATTAGACATGAAGGCATCTGCCTTCAGTTATGCACACAGCTTGTGTCACTAAACTGTATAGTGTCCACTACACAATCCAACTGGGCTTGCAGAGTTTGGATCCAAATGCAGAGAAATGATACACAGGGATCAGGGACAGGTAACACAAGATTCATTCTTTTCTCAAACCACTAAAAACAGAGGAGTAGTTCAGCTCCCAGTTGAAACAGTGGTGCTAAAATAATGTTAATAAATAAGTAAATAAATAAAAGCAAATAAAATCAAACATATGCACAAATGATAACGAACAACTTGAACAGAAAAGCAATATGAATCATGAAGTCATGATGTAATGGCATAAACTCAAAATGCCATCTAGTGGCCAATGGTCCAAATGAAAAATGACTGAAAATGTACAGAATAGAGCTTATTCAGAGCAGCTCCATGACCATGACAGATATGAAAGTGAGGCTGTGAGGGATAGACTTACTGTGTTTTTAATGGAGTCCACTGTAAAAAGCTGTATAAAGCTCCTAGATCATTTATCATTTTCAACAGCTCAAGTTGTCTGGAGTTTTTTGTCTACTGAAATTTAATTTGTTTTGCAGTGTTTCATCAGCAGTAAAAATCTACAAACACATTCATTAACAATACAACGCACTGAAGAAATGTCAAAAATCTAAATCAAAGATGGTGCTGTTGTGAATAAGGTTTGTGGCAGCTTTAAATCATTTCAGGTTTTCCTAGAGGCTTACAGTGTTGTCCAATGGTTTTG
>NW_015623619.1:0-985 GCF_001515625.1 Sinocyclocheilus rhinocerous | reverse complement strand
ATTACGCTGGTTGCCAGCCGCCGTTAAAAGCCAAGAAGAAGAAGGCGGCGGCAGCAGCCAACTCAGGCTTCAGTTAGACGGATTTGCGAGCTGGTTTTCATTAGGTGGTCAGCGAGTTCTCACCAAGAACAGTCATACAGTCTCATAATATCTTAGACTTTTGGCAAAATACCAATGAAAGCTCCGACTTTAATTTAAGAAGTGCTGTTTCGTAAGCAGCAGATTTGGCGTACGCTTTCACTTTCACTTCAACGCAACATTTTGTTCAATAAAATCTGAGTTAGTTTTCAGCATTAAAGTGATGAAGACGATGCTTGCTTTTTTGGTTGGATGTTTCTACCTATTTCTAGTGCATGGTAAGACCTTTACAGTCTCTTACGATCACCGGTTAAAACAGCGAACGTGACCCAGTTTGTAGGCCTATCCTACAAACAATCCTACTTTGCATTAAAATGTATTATTTCAGTTATTGTTTTTGTTGTATTAGTCTAGCTATTGGTGTTTATATACACTACATTAAATATCTGTAAAACAAACAGACCTGTAGACAGAGGCGGACAAAGTACTCAACTCCATTACTTAAGTGAAAGTACAGATACTGCTGGTCAAATATCACTCCATTACAAGTAAAAGTTGTAAAGACAGATTTTTACTTAAGTAAAAGTACAGAAGTACTTGCTTTTAAAAGTACTCAAGTACCAAAAGTAAATTTCCTTTTTTATGTCAATGCACTGTTTTATTATTGTTGTATGTAATACTTTCAATACCTCTGAAGCAACTTACAATACAATACACCTACTGAATACACTCGCTTGTTGTATCTTTGGAATAAAGAGCTTTTAGAATGTTAAAAACCTATGGTGGAAAAACAAAACAAACAAAAATAATTATTATTTAACTCCCCAACCCACCCCCACAAAAGCAGGATGGTAGTGATCCAACACAGCTCTGGACACATCTATGTGTAGCCATTCATCCACATTTG
>NW_015623618.1:0-1235 GCF_001515625.1 Sinocyclocheilus rhinocerous | reverse complement strand
GATCTCGAGATGTCATCATCATGCCGATCAGTAGGCCGTCAATGACGTATCTCGTGCGTGTCTGTGGGTGCTCGGCTTAATCCGTTAGCGGGGGCGCCACTCAAGAAAATACTATTTCAAGAGCAATTAATTAGATTAACGTCTGCTTTCTGGTTTGCATGACATTTAAAAACACCAGAATTAAACCCGTAGTTACGGAATGAAAGATATAAACGGACTTATAAATGTTGGGGAACCCTATAAAAGATACTTTCGCCAAATGACAAATAAACTCAGTTTAACTATCCAAATCATGTCAGTTTCAAAATTTCGCATAATGTTGGTACCACACAGAAAATGCTTAAACTGCTACATTATTTAACAAAACAATTAAAATGAGCACAATGGTGAACTTACGTCTATCTCCATCGTCCATTATCGAATTTAGTAGCCTCACCGCTTCACTTTCAGACATGGTGCCGTCCTACGAATTTGAGGGGGGGATAAAATTACCGTGTCAGTCTTGTCATTTACTAAACGTTAAAACGTCCTTTAAAATGGACCTACGTATTTTTTACATCTTAGTTTATCGTTACCCGTGAAATGGTAAACTCAAGACTGAACTGCAGAACAAAAGCGCGCGAAATTAAACTGAGGTAAAAAATGCTGACAGAGTTAAGCCAACCATATACGTTACTGATTATCCATATTATGATAATTTAATACTTATTTTATTACTTAATTAAAGAAGAGTATGCAATGTTGACTTTGTGTATTAATCTTGTGATAAATTAGAAATAATCATAACTTACTTTGACCGTGTCAATGTTTGGGTAAAATGAGGCAAATAAGTTATTTTTCACACAAACAGTATAATATAAAACAAATACAATTTGTTTTAGTGATGATACACGTTCATAAATTAATCACAAGTTGATAAATGAATAATACTATACCTTGGAACCGTTGTGCAGGCAAATCCATAAAGACAATGAGACAGGAGAGCATAGCGTAGGATGGGCGGGAGATTGAAAATGCTCTGCACATGCGCAGATGTTGATTATATGTGAACACCCAAAGGAAACACTGTGCATTATCACTAAACAAGTGATAAAGCTTTTAATATTTGTAAATCAACACCAGATTTGATCACTCGCTGCCCAACACTAGGTTTTTATTACTCAGTAATTTGCTGTGTAGCGCATAGAGGTGAGTGTGTTTCTACAGGTGGTTTGTACAGGCCCTGTAGCACACTT
>NW_015623617.1:1152-1385 GCF_001515625.1 Sinocyclocheilus rhinocerous | reverse complement strand
GTGTCCTCCAAAATTACCCACAACCTAATCTGTTTATATGTGAAAAAAATCCATTTATTCACAAACTTCTCACGAAACAACTGTTTGACAAACTACTACTTCCTCCCACTGCTGCTTTCTGATGGTTTGGAGAACAATTACTTGACTCTTCTGTAGTTACATCGTGTACATTGTGTCGCTGAATTTCTGACCATTACCGCACGCTCCCATCCGCTCCCGCGATTTTTGTGTCC
>NW_015623617.1:0-1079 GCF_001515625.1 Sinocyclocheilus rhinocerous | reverse complement strand
TAATTTTCGCGCATCAGGGCGCCGCTATCAATATTTGGGGTATGTAAATCCCTTTTGAATGAGCGCTCGCAGTCACAGTTCACTTTCGATTTCGCGATCGCGCGCGCACTGTGTAAAGGGAGCACATCTTACGATAAAAGATATTTGTCTGTTGAGCAGCAAATCCTCCAACATCTTGTCAGTTATCTCTCCTTACTTCTGACCCGTGATCAGTCAAATCTGATTCTGCAGCTCGTGTTGGATGCAGGGCTGTTGTTGTTGTTTTCCACGAAATCGGGCTGCTTTTAAACTGTTGCCATGGGTTGATATTCCCAGTGGGTTAAAGGTTTGAAATATTGCATAAATTACATTTGGTTGAAACGCTTGTACTGAAACATTTTGCATTCTACCTGTAATACAACTGTGCTAAATGTTTTGGGCCACACTAGTAGGAAGCATTTGAGCTAGTCACTCAATTAATTCTCTTGCGCTTCGTCCCCCACTTCTGAATTATGTTGCATTGATAAGGAGTTATCACAAAGTAAGTCTGTTTAGTTGTGCTATCTTGTGCTATCATGTTATAGTAAATGTAAGTTAAAGTGTCGCCGATGTAATCGGTCTTAAAAAAGGTCTTAAAAGGTATTAAATTAAACTCCATGATTCCTGTATATACCCTGCTCAGACTTTGATTCCATATATTCAGAGTTTCGTGTCATACACTCAAACTTTATATTATAAATATAATTATATCCGGAACGGCATTCCATAATATATATATATATATATTTAAATCTGATCGTGTGGACAAGGCTTTTATTTTGGTGGGACGTCATGACGTCATAAGGCCGCGTCGCGTGCTCTCGCGTCTGTGACTCTGCTGAAGAAAGGTTGGTGTTTTTATTACTCATCTGAAGTGTTTAAATCAGTACAGCGCGTTCAGTCAATATTATACAGACCGGCGAAATTAACTAGTTATTAAGGAATGTAACATTGTAATGTTTGTAATATCAGCGGTGAACCGTTTTAATGAGTAAAGCGTATCCACACGTTGCGTCTCGTTTCGCTCCCTATGTAGTGCGATATAAACGTCGTTTCGCTCC
>NW_015623616.1:531-811 GCF_001515625.1 Sinocyclocheilus rhinocerous | reverse complement strand
AAACAAGAACACATGCTGAATTGAGTGCTGTGCCTGCCTGTGATGGATTTTCCAGTTAAATAGTGCTTGTATTGCGCATTATTTTAGTCATTCCCGGAGGTTTCGCGCTTACACCAAACGCGCGCGCACCACCACTGATATTAGTGGAGCGCACAATCCGCGCTCAGTCTCAAACAGCTTGTGAGCCACAAATACCAAAATGAGTGGCTAACTGCGCTAAAACGTTCAAATACATACAAAATTGTCAAAATGCCCGTCTTGGCGAGTATCCAGTTAAACA
>NW_015623616.1:0-210 GCF_001515625.1 Sinocyclocheilus rhinocerous | reverse complement strand
TTTAGGCGCCAGGGATTTTTGGAAAAATGCTGGATTTTGACATCAAGATTTCAAAAGCTTGTGGCTTGAAAGGGCTTAAAGATAGAGATCTACTGTAAATTAGAAAAATGTTGGGCATGACCAAAAGTTTATGTGGGGTGTAAATATACTCGTCTAATTTACATATTATGACGTCATTAGGGGGCGGTCATCTTGAATTTCATAATATTC
>NW_015623615.1:0-865 GCF_001515625.1 Sinocyclocheilus rhinocerous | reverse complement strand
ATATTATAGGTGGTATTTTTACACAAACGCAATATTATGTAAAGGCACTTTGAAAGGTCAATATGCATCGTTGAATTGTAAATAATGAAATCGTGTGTGACATGTTTTCTTTTAACATTTTCACAGTTTAAACATACAACCATGTTGAAGTTCAGCCACCAAAAATGCAAGCCCTGATAATACAATGTATTAAAATACAAGAACTGTTAATGCAATGCTAATTTTTTAGAATGCAGTTCAACATGCTTTTTTGTTTGTTTTGTTTCAAACACATTTGTTGTGGTTATACTCACATAGGATGTTTACAGTATTACATCTGTCCTCGTTTGTTCGCCCTTGCTGAAGATAGTGACATTTAAATTTTTATCTTTCTTTTTGTTTTCTTTTCCACTTTCCAAGATGGCGCCGAGCATGGCAGCCGTGTTGCGAGCTCCGAGAAAACGCTGCAGTTTTTCGTTTTACTTGTTATGAGCTCCGAGAAAACTCTGCAGTTTTTCGTTTGTTTTACTTGTTATTTTGTTGTTCTATGTGTTGGATGTTGTTAGTATAACTGTCTACGATAGACACACGCTTTTAAACATTGGTTCCTACGTCGCGCAACGCAAACCGGACTTTGAGTTCTTGAACGCCGGCGCTCTGTTTACAGACACCGCATCAGAGCCCTTTGTCTGGGCCGCACGGTCGCGACCGAGGAAACGCCGCCGGAAAAGGGGGAAGAGAGCCGTCGTCCTTGTCAGACTCAGACGTCGTCCCCTCCGACCTCCTCTAGCAACCATTTTACTGGCTAACGCTCAGTCACTGGGGCCACGTATCTCATACCAACAAGGGACTGCTGCATTATTTGCCTCACAGAAACCTGGATGTC
>NW_015623614.1:0-898 GCF_001515625.1 Sinocyclocheilus rhinocerous | reverse complement strand
AATAAGGAATAAACGATTATATAATACATAAACAAAACAAGAATATATCTGTAAAATAATTGAGTAAATAAGTACATGTATACTTTCTTTCTTTTTTTCCACAAACAAGAAACAAGAAAAATATTTAAGACATTGTTAAAAAAAAAAACTTTTCACAACAGTACAACATATAAGAAATTACACACTCACTCTCACACACACACACGCACACGCACACACACACTCACACAGGTTTGTTGGACTCTCCATAGGCGTAATGGTTTTTATACTGTACAGACCGTATGCTGTAGTGATTGTTGTGTTATTAATGTCTCTGTTCTTGTGTTCAGATGCCTGTTTTCTCACACTGGATCCAAACACAGCAAACACTGAACTCAGTCTGTCTGAGGAGAACAGAAAGGTGACAGATGTGGAAGAGAAACAGCTGTATCCTGATCATCCAGACAGATTTGATATTGTGTGTCAGGTGTTGTGTAGAGAGAGTGTGTGTGGACGCTGTTACTGGGAGATTGAGTGTAGTGGTGTTGTGTCTATATCAGTGTCATATAAGAGCATCAGCAGGAAGGGAGGTGTTGAGTCTGTGTTTGGATCTAATGATCAGTCCTGGAGTTTGTTCTGTGACTGCAGTTGCTCATTCATACACAATAAGATAGAGACTGATCTCCCTGTGAAGTCCATCATCATCAGGAGAATAGGAGTGTTTGTGGATCACAGTGCAGGAACTCTGTCCTTCTACAGCGTCTCTGACACAATGAGCCTCATCCACACAGTCCAGACCACATTCACTCAGACGCTCTATCCTGGGTTTGGTGCTTATTATTCTGAATCATCAGTGAAACTGTGTTGATGAACAAGAAGAGACTGACGAGAGATTCCTCACAAGACTGACATGAGCTTC
>NW_015623613.1:443-543 GCF_001515625.1 Sinocyclocheilus rhinocerous | reverse complement strand
GTGACTTGACTTGACTCTGGAAGATCAACTGTGACTTGACTTGACCCATGAAGATCAACTGTGATTTGACTTGATTCATGACGATCAACTGTGACTTGAC
>NW_015623613.1:0-268 GCF_001515625.1 Sinocyclocheilus rhinocerous | reverse complement strand
AGCGGCCTCCATTACACGAGTGAGTGCGGGGTCGCATTCCTCCGTGACACCCACAGTGAACGTTGAACCAACAGTCAACAAAGCATAGTCCATAAAATCACTTAGAGACGAACGGGGACTCTCACGGATTAGTCGCGATTTGAGCGGCTGGTTAATGCCCTCACAAAAGAAGTCTATAAGCACACAGTCCGGCAGATCAGAAAAACATGCAATATCTAAATATTCTTGAATATAGCTCTCGAGCGATCGTGTGCCCTGCTCGAGAGCT
>NW_015623612.1:399-578 GCF_001515625.1 Sinocyclocheilus rhinocerous | reverse complement strand
TTAATGTTTTTGAAAGAAGTCTCTTCTGCTCACCAAGGCTGCATTAAAATACAGTAAAAACAGTAATATTGTTTGTGAAAAATTATTGCATTTTAAAAGAACTGTTTTATGTGTGAATATATGTTAAAGTGTAATTTATTTCTGTGATCAAAGCTGAATTTTCAGCATCATTACTCTAG
>NW_015623612.1:0-277 GCF_001515625.1 Sinocyclocheilus rhinocerous | reverse complement strand
GTGCTGCTTCATATTTTTGTGTAAACTGTGATACATTTGATTTTTCAGGATACTTTGATGAATAGAAAGTTCAAAAGAACAGCATTAAAAAAAAATAAAAAATAGAAATCTTTTGTAACATCGTAAATGTCTTTACTGTCACTTTTGATCAATTTATTGCATACTTGCTGAATAAAAGTAGTAATTTTTTCCCCCCCCAAAAATCTTACTGATCCCAAACTTTTGAACAGTGTATATGTATGCTCAATCTCTTAATATACATTGTTTAAACTCACAC
>NW_015623611.1:0-2580 GCF_001515625.1 Sinocyclocheilus rhinocerous | reverse complement strand
AGCATTTTGCTGTCCAGTGGTCATGTCTTAACTTTGCAATTTCTGGACTGCATTAGTTTTAAATATTTCTTATGGGGAATAAATAATTTTTTACTTTTCAGTCCGAGTTAAACCTCTTTTTTGGCTCATTTTATCTGTAAAAGAAAACATGTCTAATAATTCTGCACACCTGAATATAAAGAGTTTTTCACTTCCAGCCTTCATGGACAATTATATTTCACTTATAAATGATTAAATACAAAATTAGTAGTAGTTATTAAGATTGATGTGGTTTGGAATTGATAAAATGTGCTTTTTATTTATTTATCTGAATTGCAGCTTCGGCCGTGGTAGCTAGGAGACTACAGTTTTAGTGCACACTAAATGGCTCCGCAGACGGTGCTGTTTTTGATTTAGCACAAATATTCCCTGTATCGCTGCCCTAGTTTGACCAAACTCCCCACAACAATCATTCCCTTTAAATAGACTTGTCCTAAGCCTTTACTGCCTAATGGTTTGCCAACTGATGTACCTTTGGATAATATAATAAAAAAGCTAACAATCATCAGTGTAATGACATTTTTATTATTTGCATGAAAACACTTCAGTTAGCCTAATTGAACACTGGGTGTATTACAACTGCAGAATTGTGACTGAGATGTGATGAACTGTGAACTGTCAACAGTAATATAGGTATAGCTAAAAGTGGTCAGTAATATAGGTAGAGCTAAAAGTGGTCCAGACCAACCTTATGAAAGTATTACTTACAGAAGGTAAACTTAACTAAGAACATTTTGGGTAACACATATTTACGCTAAGGTACAGCTTAAGGTATAACTTAAGAACGACGTATAGCGTTAAGAAGGTTTTCAGGAAACGCAGCCCTGAACACCCAGATCTTAAGTCATGCTTTTGTAGCTTTTTCCATCTTTGTGCATTTCTAATAATGTGTTATTAGGTCCTGTCAATGTTGTTGGGTCCACAGATAAACGAGGACCTGCACGCTGCTGAAGTTACGAAGGAGGGATATTAGAAATACACTGTTTAAATGTATTTTTAATGTTATTGGAGCACCATGTTTATTATGATTAATCTCCAGTCTGTCTACTAATGCTATCCAAACATTGCACTAAGAGGATATGACTCGTTTCAAATGATCAAACCAGTTATTTTTAAATAGTCAACTCTGGGCTGGGAATATTTCCTTATTTAAATGACTTTGATTTCTTGAATATATTGTTGAATAGTTAATAGGTTAACATACTTTGAGCAATCATTCACAGTAGTTCACAATGTCTTCAATACATTTAAAAGTACAGCAGATTTGATTGACAGGTGACAATCTGTAAATCAAATAGCATAAATATAATTATTTATATTATTTATATCATAAAACTATGATTATAAAAACTTTCACTTTCTATTTTGCCATGTGATTTCAAGGAACTGCTATACCATGTGATTTCAGGGCAGCCTATACATGTCTCTATAAATACCAGCAGAGAGCTTTCATTCACTATTTGGACATCTGGAGGAGGACAGAAGACACTGAGACAGAGACATCAACACACATGTTTGACTTTATTTGCTTAATATTATCAATTATTTTCACGTTGATTTCAACTATTTTCTGTTACAATTTTAATAATTGTAGTTAATAATAATTTTCATTTATAATTATTTGATTATATTATGTATTTTATGTTTGAGTAAGTCACAACATGGGAACACGCACTGCAGAACATATTGACAGGCTTCGATCAGATTAGACAAACAATTGGCATTCACAGCAAAAGCATCCAGTGCATTTAGTTGCATCCTAAGAATGAGCTCTCACATTGATGTTTTTGTGTTTGTCTATGAAGGGGCGTCACTAATCAACATCCTCATCGGCAGATATTACCTCGCTTGGCTCAGTTGGTCTGACCGTGGATCCACGCATCTGTAAAATGTTCTTTTGAGTTGCTTATTCTGGCAGGTAATATTTCCAGAAAAAAAAAAAAAAAAGTAGACGCGGAGACTGAGCTTGCAGTTATGAGGAGAAATAGCCAATAGCCTACAAATATTTATTTATTTACATTCTTGTTTTGACATTTATGATATTATCTAAACAACAGACTGGCTCTCCGGAAATTGAAATTAAAGTGCAAAAATATTGACGGTGTTAGTCGTATAGTGATGTCACTGGCTACCGTGCGCTAATCTTCACCCCTCCCCCGCTCTTCGCCCTGTCTGCACCGGGCGTGTCCACTGTCTCGCCCCGCCGCAACTGCTACAGGCTGTCTGTGTCTATACTGGACGAGTTAAACTTAAGCACTGGGGCGTTGTTGTGTATTTTCGCCTAAATTTGACATACCCAATTTCAAATGTTTACCCTACACACATACAATGGAGGAAATGAAAAAAAAATGTGTGTCATTGTATAGAAGAAAACCCTTTGAACTACAAAATATGATTGTAATTCTTCATAAATAACATTATATATGTTTTAAATATTGCAATAAACACTAAAAAACATAGGCGCTTTTTGATTTTTTTTTCAGATTTTTTTTTTTGTGAAAGTCTGTTATTCAGGTTCTATTTGCTCCAGCTCCCTGCAAC
>NW_015623610.1:0-573 GCF_001515625.1 Sinocyclocheilus rhinocerous | reverse complement strand
ACATTTTTGACCTATACAAAAGTTTGGGGATAAATACTTTTTTTTTATAAAATTTGAAAAATCAATCCAAAATAAGTAAAATAATTGTTTCTTCAAAATGATGACAAAAGGAACAAGTTTATAATTTACAAGGTAACAATTATGAATTATTTTAAAAAGAGTTAAGAACTTAATTGGACAGAAGCCAGAAATCTTTCCATTCTGACACTGAATTTATTATTCCAAAAACTATTCCAAAAACTTACATATAAAGGTAAAGTATATACATAAGTAAAAAAATATATACAGTATATATTGGATTGGTTTCTTCATTAAATAAGAAAAGTTAAATTTGCATGATATTATAATGTTATACTAAAACTAAAATTAAAACAATGGAAAAATCCCTTAAGATAACCTGTAGAAAGAAAACACACACCTTAAGCAAGCAAGATAACAGTGAACTTTTTTTTTCTAATTGCGCCTCTGAACGATTGCGGAATTGTGGCATCCGTAACTGTCATCACGATTAGAAATTTGATTAATTGTGCAGCCCTAATATATATATATACATTAGTGGTCGACCGATATATC
>NW_015623609.1:0-505 GCF_001515625.1 Sinocyclocheilus rhinocerous | reverse complement strand
CACTTTCTTCGCCCGCTTCGCGGCAAATAAAGCCTCGCCGTGGCGAACTTTCAAAAGCTCATCATACGCAGGCCAGGAGGATTGGGAAGGCTCAACCTCAGCTTCTCTGCCCTCCTCAGACATTTCCTGATTTTGCTGGGCTGAACCCAGCAGAGCACTGGCCCCTGGATCAGACAATGTTAATGAAATAACATCATCCTCCAGCGGCTCATTCTCATCCACAGCCGACGATCGCGAGAGGTCCAGCGGCTCACTCTCGTCCACAGCCGACGATCGCAAGAGGGAAACCCCTCTTCAACCTCACCGGCCAGATCCACCTGCGATCCCCACAAGCTCATTCTCCTCCGTGCCTCAGCAGCGGCGGGTCCTGAATCGCGGGAAGCAGATGGCTGCCCCTCTTTCCTCGAAGAGAGACAAACGAGAGCGGAGATTTTCCTTGGAAAAATGCTCGCAGTGCACACCGACTGCCCCCTCGGAGACATCGCGTGCGTGCTCTTCGCCCAAA
>NW_015623608.1:0-562 GCF_001515625.1 Sinocyclocheilus rhinocerous | reverse complement strand
ATTATTGCAGGAACCATTTAAGTTTAAGTTTCCTTTTGTTTAGACCAGGACTTTATTGCACAGAAAGTGGGACAGGTAAAATAGCTTTCTCTCTAGACATCAGTATGGCTGAAATGCTGATGTTTATTGTTGTAATTAAGACCCAATCAATTAAATTGTTGACTTTTTTTTAAGGCTTTATTGTTGTAATTAAGACCCAATCAATTAAATTGTTGACTTTTAAGGCTTAATATTGTAAAATTTAAGACATTTTAAGACTAAAAAAACTGCAAGAAAACAGACAATGCTTCAGCAAAGGTGTTTAACAAAGTTTAATAAACATTGAAAAATGTTTCACTGACTATAAATAATTACAAATATTTCACATTTAAATATTTAAATTACTTCAACTATGCAACAACAGTTTTTACCAACAATGTAAAATGTAACATTTCATCTCACTTAATGTAGTATACACTTTAATCCAGTGTGCCATAGTGTAGAGCTTTATAGCTACATAGTACATACAGCTCAGTATAAGTACACAGGATGGATCAAGGTTAAAACATAACCTAATATATAC
>NW_015623607.1:364-583 GCF_001515625.1 Sinocyclocheilus rhinocerous | reverse complement strand
TGCCCCGGGTAGAACAGACGCTCGCGAGCTATCTGTCTCCCGACGTGGCCGTCTTTAAAGTCTCCGGCATCACCCAATCTCCATGGCGGTGTTACAGGCGTACCAAGCCCACCTGCTCAAGGAGCTAGAAGAGGGTGAGCAGGTAAAATCTGAGGATATTACTGAGCTCAGGAGGACCGCTGATTTGTCTCTCCGCGCCACCAAGGAGACCGCCCGTGC
>NW_015623607.1:0-236 GCF_001515625.1 Sinocyclocheilus rhinocerous | reverse complement strand
TATATATATATATGAAGAGTTCATTTGCAAAAACCGATAACTTTTTATATTTTTTTCAGAAATCACGTTTTTTTTTATTGTGCATTCCAAGTAATATCAATCAAACTGCAGTTGGGTTGTTTTGATTACGTAATAATAACTTAAACAAATATAGGTAATTTACAGAATTAAAGTTCATTGAAAGTATGTTTTTTTTTTTTTTACATATTAAATGTTTGTTTTATAGCAAAAGCAGA
>NW_015623606.1:0-580 GCF_001515625.1 Sinocyclocheilus rhinocerous | reverse complement strand
ACATCTTGCTCCGGCCCCACCAAGCCTACGCCGCGGCTTACCTGGGTGATGTCAAGCCTACGCCGCGGCTTACCTGGATGATGTCGTTATACACTCTGAGGGCTGGGAGACTCACCTGGAGCGTCTACGGAGGGTGTTGATGGAGCTCCGGCGGGCTGGCCTGACGGCCAACCCCAAGAAGTGCCACCTCGGCCTCACCGAAGCAAAATACCTGGGGTACAAGATTGGAAGAGGGCTCATCATGCCCCAGGACAAGAAGGTCGAGGCGGTAAAGAAGTTCCCACGTCCCGCCAACAAGACACAGGTACGGGCCTTTTTGGGGTTGGCGGGCTACTACCGGTGCTTCATCCCTAACTTCTCCTCTATAGCCTGCTCCCTGTCAGACCTTACCAGGAAGGGGCAGCCGGAGAGGATAGACTGGACTCCCGAGACCGAAGCCGCCTTCCAGGCCCTCAAGACGGCCCTGACGTCCTCCCCGGTCCTGCATGCCCCGGAGTTCAGGGATGGAGAGGAACACCCCATAGTCTACATCAGTCGGAAACTCTCCCCCGCGGAGACCAGGTACGCCACCCTGGAGAAA
>NW_015623605.1:35138-43380 GCF_001515625.1 Sinocyclocheilus rhinocerous | reverse complement strand
GTCACAGCTGACATCAACTGCACCAACTACCATGTGATGTGAGTGATTCTATATATTATTTCTTTAAATTTTTTGATTTAAAACTAGCTCTTTCAGTAGAATAGTAGCCTTTATTTGCTGGTTAACTACTCAGGCCTAAGAGTAATTTTGACAGGTTAAATATATATTAAGGACATATCTTTGATTATTTTGTTTGAGTGGTTTTTGTCACAAATTGCTTTTCAGTTTGTTTTTATAAAGATGATCTGCTGTCTAAAAGGGTTAAATCATATGTTATATGGTAAATATTTATTAAAGAGATGTCAAGAGAATCAGGATGTTAGTGACTCTCATGTTGTTCACAGTGTTAGAGGACTGAATTTGGCTTATTTACAAGTACCTGTCAAAAGAAGAGAGGAACTTGCTGCAAATCTAGTAGTTTACCTTAAACAGTCTGTGCACCAGATCAGTCAACCTGGTATGTCTCCTTGCATCATTCACATTTGTAATTTGCTTTAAAATCTATGCCTGCTAAATGAATGAATCTAAATGAATATCAACACTCAGCTTTGTTGTTTTCATAATAACTTAAACAATGCAATGCTTTTTTCTAAATTCTGTAGCCTGCAAACAGGGTGTCCTAAATGACACTGACTGGCTGGTTCTGAACCTTGGTCGGTTTTTCAGCTATGTGCCTTATTCTGACTTGGCAGAATTCAACATCTCTAGGGTAAAACAGAGTTCAAATTATTCTTGCTGCCAGAAATTCTGTGTGCAGTGATGATCTTGAATCCTTCCCTAACAGAAGTAACAGTGCATTTTCTTGCTACGTAGGAAGCCGTGTTTGGCTCTCTAACTGGTGAACAGAAGGTGGAGCAAATCTTGACACCAGGTCTGGTGGATGATGAGTCTGCTGTTAGAGAATTGTTTGGATCTGTTGTAAACTCTCCAGACCAGAACCAGTTGGATGATTTTTTTGAGAAATTTATCAGCATGTCTGCACAGGTGGGAATGTTTGGTGCTGACTTTAGTGTTCATATCATGTTTTGTTGTTTGTTTGTTTTTTTGTTTTTTTTACCAAATAAATGGTGTTTCAGATATTCAAAATAAATGTATTATTTTGTAGTATTCTCTACATTGATCATGGCTATGACGATTAGATTTACATTATAAATATACTTTATTCTTATGAAAATACCTGAGATGGCTTGAAGAACACTGTTAAACCATACATTGTTGCAATCATGTGTTCATTGTCTTCATGTTTCCTCATTCAAAATGTCTCTGTTCAGCTAAAGTGATAGCTGAATATATTTGTCCATATAAGGGATTTCCTGGAACATCACAAGATTTGTCTTTTCCATATTCAGCTATTCAAGAGTATATGTGACATTTCAGTGCTGTGTGCTGTTTGTTTTCAGAGAAACGTGTCAAGCATCAGCACTGCTGTGAGCAGCATAATTCTGAACATGACATTGATGGACCTGGCGAACAGATTTGAAACCTTCGATCCGCAGACGTTTGCTTTATGGTTCCAGTCGTACCTGCACATTTTCCTCCCTGGGATCGGTCCGGATAGCCTTTCTGTCATCCCCAGGACCATCAGCTGCGATTCTTACAGAGAAATGTGAGCACTGGCTGCTTTTGTATAGCAGACACCTTTCATCCACAAAAATCTGCATCCAATTTTTGCTTGCAGTCATTTTAGGGCAGTGTTGAGCAGCTATTTTGAACCCAGGTCTGTCTTAGTCTAGTTCAGTCATCAGTGCAATGGCCATGGTCAGTCAATCATTTCTAGGGCTTTCACTTTATGAGAATCATTACGGTGGGCGTTTGCTCCTTGAAAATTCACACAATGCACAGTAATAAACAGTATTACAGTATTATAAAGTCTGTTTGGACACCATGATTTGGACAGATGATTACTAATATTATTTTGTGTTTCTTTGATACGTGTCTGTTCTGGGTTATGCAGAGATGTAGTTTCTAAACAGCAATATCTGGGGACCTCTGTGTTTGACAAAACGTTTGTAGTTCATCCAGTCATTGATTTATTCTTGTGTTTGTAGCGTGAAAGGCTGTGATAACATTTTCAGCAGTCTCACACCGATTCAGACGAAGTACGTCTACAGTTTCACTCGAGACTATCTCTTCCATCAGCCCAGCCAAGGTAACATGTCTCTGTGTGTGTGTGTGTGTGTGTGTGTGTGTGTGTGTGTGTGTCTGTGTGTGTGTGTGTGTGTGTGTGTGTGAGTGTGTGTACAGCTATATATGGTTTATGAGGACACAAATGTGTATAATGAAATGGGTACTACAACGTAAACATGGTTTATGAGGACACTTCCTGTGTCCCCGTAAAACAAAGTGTGTGTGTGTGTGTGTGTGTGTGTGAGAGTGATTCTGTGTGTGTGTGTGTGTGTGTTGGCATAAACAAGTGTTAAATAACGCGTTTCTGATCTTTTCATAGATTCCTGTGTGCAGAGTACTAACAGTGACTCTGATTGGCTGCTGAAAAACTTCGGATGGTTCCGCTTCATCGCCAACTTTACTGACTTTATCAGCTTGAAGAGAGATTTTAATGGGGTAAGCAGAGAGACAGCAGTTTGTGTGCGGTTATAACTCTCTCACACACTCAGACACACAATTTTTACTGCATTTTCAAATGAATACTTTATTGGCATGATTGTCAGTACAACATTGCCAAAGAATTATCGCTAAAACAGGTAGTGACAAGAAGAATCAATATGCAATATAACACTTTATTTGAAGCCTTTATGTATAAAGCATTATCAAGGGATTCACAATGTTCATTATAATGTATTATGTGTTTTCATAAATAATTGTAACCAAAGTTAAAATGCATTGTAATGTTTGCAGATTCCTTTTTACATCTGAATTGGTTGTTTATCATGCATTTTAATGAATTACATTAATAAAGGCGTAATAATGAATAGATAAATATTCTAATGTAATATAACTGGGGTTACAGTTACTCATGAGATCATATAACAAGTGCATTACAATGTTTAATTAAAACATTAAATAAATTTTATAATATTTTTGTATATTTGGTTTACATATAATTGTATATATATATATATATAATGTATTAAAATAAGAATATAATATATAAAATGTATTAAAATAAGATGCTGAGTAATGAATAAGAATAATATTTAGAAAAAATAATAAATACATATATAACATAAAATAACTATATAAAAAACATTATGGATGGATACATGGATAGTTTTGATGATATTGATTAGTAGTTGGATTCTGAAAGATGAATTTTGCTGTAATTGCTGGGAGATTGTTCGCCTGCAGTAACGTCTTCATTTGATCCGTTCTCTCTCTCTGTCTCTCGGTCAGGTCGAGGTGGCAGAGTTTCTGACTGTGTCCCAGCTGGCTGAGCTTTGCTCTGACCCGTCACGTCTCAGCGGACCAGCGGATGTTCAGACTGTGATGAATGAGCTTCAAACGCAGACGCTTTCAGAGTTTTTTGATATTCTTTCTCCAAACATCCAAGTACGTTGTGGATTTGTTATCTGCAGCTGTGAATATCCTTATCATTTGTTTATGTCCATCTGTCCTCCTGCCTCATTCTTGTCTTGTCTTGGTCTTCTGTGCAGGTGAATGAACAGGGCTACTCTGTGGAGGTGAAGCAGGCCTTCCTGCAGACAGTGTTTGTGCGAGGCGATCTGTCGTCTCCTTCAGTCAGTGATTCCGAGCTGTCAGTCTGGCTCACGGTTCGACTTAGGCCGCTGCTGTCTGCTTTGAGCTCAGCAGACGTTACGGTGTATTTCGACATCGTCAGGGCTCGAGGCTGCAGTGTCAAACAGGAGGCGTAAGAGACTGTGTTTTTGCTCAGTTGTAGTGAGAAAATATTCATGCGGTTTTCAGATGATTCGATCACTCATTAAAGTCAAAGTCGATTTATAGCCATTTTTAGTGCATTGCATGGCAACAGTAAACATGGACAATAAACACAGACAATAGCATAAACGCAGAGTAAAACAATGTGTGTGTGTGTGTGTGTGTTTGTGACGCAGCATCAGTGTACTGGACTCTCAAAGAACGGCTCTGGATGAAAACACACAACGTCAGATCTATAACAACATCCAACAGCTACTCACAGGTGACACACACACACACACCCACTCTCACACACTTGCATTTGTGGTTTATGGGGACTCTCCATAGGCGTAATGGTTTTTATACTGTACAAACTGTATTTTCGAGCAACACACACACACAAACACACACACACACACACACACACACACACACACGCACACACAAACACACACACACACACATTAATTATGTGATTTTGATAATGTATTAGTAAATGTTGAAACTACAAACTACAATTAATATATGCTTTAGATGTATTTTTTTCATTGTTAGTTCATGTTGACTAATGTAGTTAACTAATATTAACAAATGGAATCTTATTGTAAAGTGCTGCCATAATGTCTTAGATTTAGCATATAGTGTGTCCTTCACTGACACTCTGGCAAACAAGTAAACAACATTAGAGAATTTTATTTGGGGTTAAATGTTTGCTTTTTGTTTTAAAGAACAGTACAACTTAGGCATAACCAGAGTTTTTCAAATATTGTTTTTATATAAAATGGTTGGTTTGTTTGTTTGTCTATTTTTTTCCTGCAGATGCTCCTCTTCGCTGTTATGTCAGTGGCAGTTTCTACCTCTTCCTCAAGTCTTTCTTCCTCCAGTTTGGATTTCCAGACCTCAACACCTTCCAGTCTCTGATCCCTGTGGACAGGAGGCCTGAGGTACATCAGCGTTCTTCTATTGCTCGATCTCTTTCCATCGCAGCTCTTCTGATCTGTGCGTTTCCTCCCGCAGCTGCTGGGCTCCATCTCTACAGCCGAGCTGAGCGAGTTCCTGAACGCGCCTCAGACGCTCGGAGACGGGTCGGGACTCTGCCATCTGCTCAGCCAGTACAACCAGACCGCACGCTATCTGGAGACGGTAGGTCTTTCAGATGCCCTTGAGCTGTGTTCCAGCACACGCTAGCTGTCTACCTAGTGTGCTTACATCATAGGCAGACTCCTGACGTGAAGACGGCACAGTTATGTTGCCATGCAAGATTCCTCGTTTTGGCCAAAATCAAAGGCAGCAATGCACATTTCCTTTGGATGTGGATATAGTTCATTGCAACAAGCTCAGTGGAAAAGAATTCAAGATGCCAGATAGACTTGAGAGATTTTAAGAATCGTATTCATATTATTCAGTGCTTAAAATGTGGAAAAAAGATTTGCTATTGTTTTGTACAGGTTTGAGTCTGGCCTGTCTCACCTCCCATTTCCCCTCTCGTTCTTCTGTGTTTCTCTTCTGCAGCTGTGAGCGTAAAGGCTGGAAAACACTACGTGACTTAAAATCTGAACATAGGAAAACACTAGACATCATACACTTTCAGAGAAAAACTGGTCATCACACACTAAATGACAAAACAAACGGGTTGCATGAAAAAATGTGTTTTAAATTGTCTGAAAATATCAAATGTATTTGACGTCCTCTAACTGAATGGGATCAGAGTCTGAAGCTAGAATCCATCATACACAACACTTTCTCTGTGAAATCTGTTAACTTGAACCTGCAGACTGGCTCTGACTTTCTGCAGCTACGCAAAAGTCTGGGAAGAAGCCGTATGGTGTATTCCAGCCTTTAGTCAGATCCTATATCTGCTTCACAGTGCGATGTCACCGTTTGGGGAAGTAACACAGTCTCGAGATAGATTTTTTAAAAGTTTAAAACCTTTATCATGAGCGCTGTGCTTTTAGAACATCGTATCATGTGCGAGACGGTGCAAAAGACTGGAGCGCAATAGTTAAACACATCCGTCTAGTGCGTTTACATAGGAAAACCTGGAATGGAAACTCGCGTGCTGTGTAAAGGTAGCTGCTTATTGAGCTGCCTGATGAGTACCCTCAGTGCAGTACTTGTTTTGAGCACAAAAATGGTGTATTTATATTTTTTTGAAGGAGGTTTAGTATTTTTCCTTGACACTGAAGATCACATCTCTGCGGTTCAGAGTCTCTGTGTTAAGCTTTCCGTCTCTCTCTGTCCCGCAGGAGCCGCTGGGATCCGTGGGTTTGGCCCGGCAGGTGTTGTCCTGCGTCTGGCCTGGAGTTCTGAAGCTGGAGATCCAGTCTGAGGTGGATCAGTGGTTTGACCATCGACTCATGCGATACCTGCCTCTGCTCAGCTCGCAGCTCATCAGCCCCGCACAGCTCAGTAGCGCCGCCTGTCTGTCCTACAGGAAACTGTGAGCGCTCACACATCATTAAATACCTCCACGGAGACTGATTTAAAAAAAAAAAAAAAAAAGCGCCTCACATTATACTAAGCAGTTGTCTGTGTGTGTAGTGTTTCAGTTCTTGGAAACAACTACAACTTCTCCAGAACTGACTTCACGCCAGACGATGTTTACAGCTCCATGAAGGTGTATCTCACAAATGGTAAGAATATGTACTTTGTATTTATATTTCATTTGACAAGTACAGTAAACCGGAACATTTATATCTCCTGACCCAGAGAGAGCAGTTCTAATGTATAGATGTGAAACCGCTTCACAAACAGTCTTTTCAGCCACGCAGTATTATTATTTCTGTGTTAGAAACATTCAAATAATCACAGAAGTACTGGGATAAAAGTTTATAGTTTGAATAGAAATACTGATGTCTATATACAGTAAATCACCTTCTGAAGAGTAATTTGGCGCTTTTTATAAAGATTGTATTGATTACATTGTTATGCCAGTGGGTGGCGACAAGTGACTGTTAAAAATGTGTTTGTCATTGAATCATTCATTCAAGAGGTTTGTTCAAAAACACTGATTCTTCTAGTAATGAACCAAGTGAAGTATTTACAAATGAATCATTGAATCATTCATTCAAACATATTTTTTTACGTTAATTTGTTCAAATGAATATAATGAAAACAAAAAAGAAAACAGAATTGTGGGAGAACTGTGATCTCTATTAAAAAAAAAAGTGATTCTCAATCTATCCAGACTTGTTCAGCTGTAGTATGTGTGTATGTTTACATTGTGTGTGTGTGTGTGTGTGTGTGTGTACAGGTGGCTCACCGCGCTGCTATAACGCCTCCGATCCTCAGCTGAACTCCACAAACTGGCTTGTGAGCTACATTGGCGTCTTCATCAGATACGTCAATCTGTCTGACCTCAACTCCTTTGTGTCTTCTAACCAGGTAACAAATGCACTACGTCTGTCCCCTGATGGAGTTTAGGTTCCTTGCCACTTTCACCTTTGGCTTGATTAGTTGGGTTTACATGAAACTTAACGTGACGGCACGACACTCTCGGATGAGAACTGTATAATTGCGCTATTGTCTTCTGCTTTACCGCTGAAATTGAATTTGCCTCAAATTTGATGATTTTGCATCACTGATTCTGTTGTTTTCCTGTTTATTTCTTTGAATCTGCTTCAACACAACCTGTACTGTATAAAGCACGATAGAAATAAATGTGACTTGACTTAAGCATCTCTGAGAAGTGTTTCCAGTAACGGCGCTCTTGTGTTGTTCTGTAGATTGGTGTGTTCTTGGAAAACCCGGAGAACCTTCAGCTGCTCAATGGCACCGTGACGATCCAGTCCAACGTAGCCAACTACTACGTAACACAGCTGTACAATCAGAACCCATCCTTCAACCCCATCAGGTGTGCAGCTGGTCTGGTCAAATCACAACTAAAGCAGAGCAACTGTAAAATCTAAATCTAGCCTACAGCTTCACGTGTGTTTATGTTACAGGCTGCCAGGCCAGTTCCTGTGTGGAATTCCTTCATTTGCGTTAGAGCCTCTAGGAGCAGACGACAGTTTGGTACTCATCCAGCGGATCAACGTGTTCTGTAATGGAACCGAGAGCCCTGAGGTAATCAATCAATCAATCAATCAATCAGTCAATCAGTCAGGCAATCAATCAATCAATCAATCAATCAATCAATCAATCCGGTCAGTCAGCCAGTCCGTCAGTCAGTCAGTCAAATAATCAGTCAATCAATCAATCAATCAATCCGGTCAGTCAGTCAGTCAGCCAGTCCGTCAGTCAATCAATCAATCAGTCAATCAATCAATCAATCCGGTCAGTCAGTCAGTCAGCCAGTCCGTCAGTCAATCAATCAATCAGTCAATCAATCAATCAATCCGGTCAGTCAGTCAGTCAGCCAGTCAGTCCGTCCATCCGTCAGTCAATCAATCAATCAATCAATCAATCA
>NW_015623605.1:32302-34982 GCF_001515625.1 Sinocyclocheilus rhinocerous | reverse complement strand
AGTCAGTCAGTCAGTCAGTCAGTCAGTCAGTCAGTCAGTCAATCAGTCAAATAATCAATCAGTCAGTCAATCAATCAATCCGGTCAGTCAGTCAGTCAGCCAGTCAGTCCGTCCATCCGTCAGTCAATCAATCAATCAATCAATCAATCAATCAATTAATCAATCCGGTCAGTCAGCCAGTCAGTCAGTCCATCAATCAATGAATCAATCAATCAATTCATTGATCAGTTGACCTCATTTGACCTGCTTCATCTTCGTTTCAGATCACGTCTGCTCTCGCGACCAATCTCCCTTCGCTCTCCTCCTCCACCATCCAGCTGCTCGGCAGTCAGAGCGTGGGCCTGACGGAGGCTCAGATAAGCTCCGCCTCCGCTGATGTCATCAAGGGCGCACTCTCGACCCTCAGCGCCGTCGACGGCTGGAATCAGGGCCAAGCCAACGCAGTCATACAGACTCTCATCGAGTCCGACTTTCCAGTGAGTCTAAATAACGCTTCCAGCTGCATTTTTGAGAGTTGGAGCTGAATATCACAAGAACAGAAAAACTATATCAAAACTATTAACTGACATAGAATATAAAAAAAAAATAAGACAACATTTCTGAGAAATTAAACCAGCGAACTTCTGGGTGTTTTTCAGTTGAACACCGGCTCCTCGCTGCTGTCTCTCGGGACGCTCGTCAAGGGCGTTCCGGCGGAAACCATCTCCAGCATTGAATCTTCAGAGCTCCTGGCCATATCCCAAAATCCCACATTCATCAGCAACATCCTCTCAGCGCCAGAAATCCTGCAGCTGGTTTATGTCATGAAGGCATGTGTTTAACCAAGTAACGGTCACCTCTACATCTGAACCTTCTCAGATTCTATCATCCTTTCCTCCTCAGATCGTGTCTATAGATGAAACTAAAGTCATCGAGAATGTTCCGGACGCATTGGCTGGCTCGATCCCGCGCGTCTCGTTGATCTCTCAGGAGTCTGTGAACGTCACGCTGATCAATCAGAAGCAATGGACACAGGAGCAGGTGCCGACATTTCTCCTGTGTTTATTTCATATGACCTGTGCTTTTTACACTGTTTTAATGATGATGGAAGAGGAAAAACTTTTGTTCCTACGATGGTGTTCGGGTCAAGTTGACCCCCCTGGTTTCTATGCAGTTTACCACAAATCACCACTATGAAAAATCATGTAAAAACTGAAAACCCGGTAACACATTGCAATAATGTTGTATTAGTTAACATTAGTTATCTACATTAGTTAACATGAACTAACAATGAAAAATACCTTTAAAGCTTGTATTAAACTTAATGTCAATTTCAACATTTACTAATATATGTGATCCTGGACCACAAAACCAGTCATAACGGTCACCTAACATAGGCCTATATTACAAAATCAAGTGTAGCGTTAGTTCTGGCAGGTCATGTTAGTCAAGCTCGCATCAGCTGACTCTCAGCTGATCCCCATCTATCTATAGGAATACGACACCTATCTAAGCATTCATATATAAGGTCCCTCAGTATTATCAGCAGTTTTCACATTGCTCAATAGCTAATTAAATGGCGAATTCGGCAAGCAAGACACCATCATCACTAGGAATCGGGAATTTAGCAAGTGGAATTCATTTCCCCAATGGACTCACCTCCAATTCATTCAAGTTTGTTAACTTGAACACGTGAATTCACCGCATTGATCATAAGCTGCCTGATTCGGAAGTAACTGAGTTAGCATTATTTCACACATCGCTACATTATTGACATGGACTCCACAACGTTATGTGACTGACTCAAGAACAAGTTCAGATGGGAACTTCATCCCCAAGAAGGATATCAAGAGATCAAGCATCTACACCACAGCTGCTATGTTTCACTCTCTCGAACGTCTTCACAAGCTAAGTTCCTTTCAGTGCTCTCAGGTTATTGGCAACATGCGTGTTGCTAAGGCTATCCGTGCTACCTATTACTTTATTAGGCTCATTTAGATGTTTTCAGTTAAATGCTTATATGCGGTACTATCTGTTGGCACTGGCTCGTCTCTGCAATGTGCTGCGTTTAAAGGGGGGTCTAATGCCATTTCATGCATTCTGAGTTGTTTACACTGTTAAGAGTTGGATTCTTGTGTGCACGCGCGTACTCAGCGACCCGAGCGAGAGCAAGAGCGCACCGCTCAACGCGTTTTGTTCATGGTTACAGAAGTCATCGGCAGCGCTGCAGTTACTTGCTCGAGAAGAATGTCTCTAAAGATGTGTGTTTTTGGATGTGAGGAAAAGATAACCTTATTCAGTGTTATATGTACAGTGGATGCGGTTTGTTTTTCCGGGGCAGCAACGGAGTTTCACAAGCATGTTTGTTGTTCCCGTCACTTCGGTGACGTATGTTTTATAACAAGGTACAATCTGACACTGGATTTGCACATCGTTTGATGCTGAAAGACGGAGCAGTCCCAACGATAAAAGATCCCGGTCATGACTAGGAACTGCTGTAAAACTGCATCAAATGTCTGTGTTTGTTGCCAGTCGGCCCATAAGTGCTCGTGACTCTTCAGCTCCGCCCACGGCTCGCCTCCAGGAGCTCGGCTGTTTTCGGAGAGAATCGTAAGCTGTATCTTTATTTATAAATCTGATAAAACTGAAGACTCTTCGGAGATGTGAATGATGCAATACTACACTATAGGTACTCAAGATT
>NW_015623605.1:16502-24433 GCF_001515625.1 Sinocyclocheilus rhinocerous | reverse complement strand
GGTGCTCGTTCACGCGAGTGACAATCATGCAGTGTGAATTATCAAAGACGCGATCTGAGGGAATCGCCGACGCCCGTGAAATATTTGGCATGCTAAATATCTGGAGCTGTCCTCGATTCTTCCTATTGTGAAGTCATGCAATGTGAAACCCCCTGTCACCGATCCATCGTGCAATGTGAACACAGCAGCAACTGAATGCTACCCCAGATAGTCACGCAGTGTGAAAACAACGGCGATCCGACGAGTTTGAAAATCATGCAGTGTGAACTCTGCATTACTTGCTCGAGAAGACTGTCTCTAAAGATGTGTGTTTTTGGATGTGAGGGGGGAAAAAAAACCCTTCTTCAGTGTTATGTGAACAGTGGATGCAATTAGTTTTTTTCCGGGGCAGCAACGGAGTTCACGAGCATGTTTGTTGTTCCCGTCACTTCGGTGACAAATGTTTTATAACAAGGTACATTCTGACACTGGATTTGCACATCGTTTGATGCTGAAAGACGGAGCAGTCCCAACGATAAAAGATCCCGGTCATGACTAGGAACTGCTGTAAAACTGCATCAAATGTCTGTGTTTGTTGCCAGTCGGCCCGTAAGTGCTCGTGACTCTTCAGCTCCGCCCACGGCTCGCCTCCAGGAGCTCGGCTGTTTTCGGAGAGAATCGTAAAACTGAAGACTCTTCAGAGATGTGAATGAAGAAATACTACACTATAGGTACTCAAGATTAACATGAGATTGGCCGAAACGGTGTGTTCTGTTCCCTTTAACCTAGTCAAGTCGACTTTATTTTTATAGCACTACAGCACAGATTTAAGCAGCAGGAAATAACGACCATGGTGCAAACTGAATCATTTCTGCTGCGGCGCAGCTCCAAGAGAAAATGGTACATGGTCGTTGTTCAGTTGAAGTCATCTGCATCCGAAAACCTAGGCTGCTGTCTCGCTGCCTGCGAAGTCATTGGCTGATAGGCAGCGAGACAGCAGCCTAGGTTGTTCATGAAGGTAACTCATTAAACTGATATCAGACATGCTTCAGAGGCAGCTTAATGTTCAATGATCTACAACAAACTAGAACGAGCTTTGGTAATAACTAAGCGAATACTTAATTACTTAATAATACTGATTTCTCGCTAGAAATAACTTCAGACGCCATCTTTATTTTGCTCAACCATCACGGGATAGGACACACAGGATTGTGGGTATCAAGGCAGTGAAGGATACATCTATTCTGCCTTTAAATATCGACCAGATGATGCTATCTCAGGAGGCAGGAATTGAAGCTAACTTTGGATTCGACATGTCTTGATGCCTTCCTACCTTGAAATGTGTCTTCCAAAGGCAGCATTTTTCAGTTTCGGATGCAGCCGTCTGTTCAGTGTTGATTCTGTTCCTGTATCAGACACGCTTGTTCTGTCTAGTTGTATTGGAAACATGCTTGTTCTTAAGCTTGGTTGTTATTGGGAACATGCTTGTTCTTAAGTTATAGCTGTATTGTCGGGAACACGCTTGTCCCAGAGCTATCTGGTTGTTATTGGAACATGCTTGTTCTAAAAGCTGTAGTCGTATTGGGAACATGCTTGTTCTTAAGCTATCTAGTCGTATTAGGAATAATGCTTGTTCTTAAGCTACCTGGTCATTATTGGGAACATGCTTGTTCTTAAGTTATAGCTATATTGTTGGGAACATGCTTGTTCCAGAGCAATCCGGTCGTTATTCGGAATATGCTTGTTTTTTAAGCAGTGGTTGAATTGGAAACATGTTTTTCTTAAGTCTACCTGTTGTTATTGAGAACATGTTGTTTAAGCTTTTAAGGTATTGGAAATATTCATTAGGTCATCTGTTAAAGGCAACACGATTTTTGGCAACATATTTGTTTTTGGTCATTGGTTAAGGGCAACATGCTTGTTGCTTAAGGCTTTGATATTTTGCTATCAGTTTGTGTTGGGGGATATCAGCATATGGTTTTGTTTTGGGGGGTTATCGCTGCTTTCCCTGCTCTTGTCCATGCTAGGCTGCATGGATGCGCAGGGAGTTCTTGCCCAGAACAGAACCATACCGCCAATCCAAACTGTATGCTAATTGTCAATTATCTTTGACAATAGTGGTTCTAACAGAAATGAAGTTTTGATATTTTTACAGAAGGAAATTTGCAAAATATACAAAATATCTTCATGGAATATGATCTTTACTTAATATCCTAATGATTTTTGGTATTAAAGAAAAATCCATAATTTTGACCCATACAATGTATTGTTGGCTATTGCTACAAATATACCTGTGCTACTTATGACTGCTTCTGTGCTACAGGGTCACATATTAAAATCAAAAGCTGTATCTGTTAATATTATTGGAAGCAAGTTAGGGGAACACATATTCACTATCAACTAGAGTTATCCCACAACAAACTCCTAATTTGCTGGCTATTGATAGTTTAAAGTGTAGTTGTATGCTGTAGGTTTAAGGGATCCAGAATATGGTCATGCAGAAAAAGGCAGGAATATGTGCTTTATAAGGACTAATAAACAGCTGATATGCTAGTATTTTGCATGCTACTAAGCAACTAGATAATAGTGTTCCTGATTATGAAGAGTTACTGTATTACTTAATCGACCTGAACATGAACTTCCAATTAACATTTTTATTGTTGTTACCTAACGTTAACAAAGGTGAATAAATAGTGTACAAAATGGATCACTCATGGTTAGTTAATGCATTAACTACGTTTACTAATTGGAGCTTACTGTTAAGTGTCTCTGAAAACCCTTATTTGAACTTGTCAGAGACTGAAAAATAAAAAAAAATATGTGAGAAATGATTGATTTTTGACAAATCGCATGGAAACCTTTCTAGTCTTTCCAAAACAGTAGAAACTTTGCATGCACGTTCACAACCCTGAATAAGAAGAAGTCCCAATATTTCAAGAGGAATTAAATAGTTTAATCAGTGTTTAAATCAGCTTAATGTGGATAAATGTGACCCCAACTCAACAGGAGGGTTAAGAGTCTGTTTGTGTGTTTATACCTCGGGCTGATTTTCTGTCGTGTCGCAGGCCGTGATGCTGTTCGGCTCCGTGGCGAGTCTCACTGAGGACACTGAGGAGTGAGTGACTCATCACACTTATGCTCTTTCACAGACAGTACAGACGCAGCAGGTGTTTTATGAGTGTGTTTGTCTCCCTCTGCAGGCTGTCTGAGGAGCTGCTGCAGGGCTTCACCTGCACGTCTGTCCGGACGCTCGCCGAGCCCAAGGTCAAGCAGCTGGTCAAAGCCTGCAGACGTCGGTCGGGACGGCAGAAGGTCCAGCTGAAGGAGAGTCAGGTACACACCTTACTCACGTCCGCTCAGGACTTACGTCTGCGTCTGTGAGGTTTACCATTAAACTCTTTAATTGTTGTATTCTAGCTGATGTGCATGTACAACTACATGAAAGACGAGACTTCGCCAAGCTTCACAGATTTACCTTCAGACATCCTGCTTTACTACAAGTGAGTACCTTGCAGTTGAAAGTAAAGTTGAATTATCCAAGATAGAAAACAAACGAGTATTGCTATCGTACCAAATCTCAGCTGCGCAGAACAGGTGTTTCACTACTTCACCAATTATTACCGATTACAATTATGGATGCCACAATTACGTAATCATTCAAAGCTGCAATTAATCATTCAAAGTCCACTTATGTTATTCTGCGTGCTTAAGATGTGTTTATTTCTTTCTACATGTTATCTTAAGGGTTTTTCCATTGTTTTAGTTTTAGTTTTAGTATAACATTATAATACCATTCATATTTTTACTTTTTTATAATTTAAAGAAGAAACCAATCCGATGTGTAGTTGACATTTGAGGCTTAATACTATAGAAAAGCACTAAAAGTTTTTCAGTTAGAGTGTTTTCAGCTTGTTTATTTTCATATAAAAATACGGCATGCAGTTGCATCAAACAATGGTATAAACATCATTCAATGTAAATTGTGATAATCGTAATTAATAATTGCAATTACAATTTCAAGGGAATAATCGACAATTATGATTTTTGTCATAATCGTGCAGCCCTACTTGTGCATGTTGTGCTCTTGGACAACAGACTCCACAAAGAGTGACAAGAATTAGAAATGGTCATTACTGAAGTACACAAATTACAATTAAAATTGACAAATTCCTAAACATCCTCTTCTTTATGAGTGTCCTTTTATTTCATTTATGAATGTTTGATTATTTTTGCTTTATTCTTGATACCTAACTTCTCTCTTTCAGATTGTTTGTTTGATTTTCTTGTCATCTGTGGTATGGTTTGTCCATCTATTCGTTTGTGGTAATTTGTTGATGTTTGTCGATCAGCTATGAGGAGGTGGAGGAGGCGAACTGCCGCTCGTATTTCAGCGCTGTGGGCACGGCAGATTACTCCGTTCTTTCCAGTGTCCTTGACAAACAGAAGACTCTGTTCAACAACGCACAAAACTGTCTGGTGAGCAGCTCACACACACACTCACGCACACAGCATTTCTACCTCAGACTCTTGTAAACGTGTGTATGTTGTTGTAGGGTATTTCGGGTCAAAGGCTAAGCAAGGATCACGTGGAGGTTCTGGGTAACCTGACCTGCACTTTCGACCCCGTCTACATCCAAAACTCTGATCCAGCCATCATTGAGAGCCTGAAGAAGTGCCACGATCTGTCCGACGCTCAGATCAGCGCTGTGCAATCGCTGCTGCTCTCAGGAGAAACTGTCTATGGGTGAGAAAAATCATGCAAAGAGCTCTTCATTTACAGTTCAGTCATTCAACAAACTTGAGTTGACTGTGATCATTAGAATTATTGCACTGAACTGCACACGTGATATGAAACAAACATCAGAAAACTCTATTACCCTGCAGAACAGGGTTTATTATGAGTGTTACTGACAATGAATTAAATAACGTGTTTATGAAACAGTGTGTTTATTACTGTAAGGCTGTCTGTTTAGTGTAAAGCACTGTATAAATGAACTCTGTTGGGTTTCAGGAAATCTTCTGGTTGGGATCAGCAGACACTGGAGCGCCTCGACACCCTGCCACTGTACTTCACTGACGACTTCTGGAGCCGCTTCAGCGCCGTACGAACGCTTATTCTCTGACTCATCCTTCCTTCATTGGTTCCAGGTGTGTCAACTGCTGCTTTATTTATGTGTTGTGTGTGTGTGTGTTCCAGCCTGTGAAGAGGAAGTACATGAAGGTGTTCATGCCGTTCCTGAGGACGAGAAACACGGAGAAGCCGAAACTAAAGAAGCTCTTTAAAAACTGCAACGCTGAGTTAGACGCTCGAAGCAGAATCAGGCGCTCTGCAGGTAAATTACACACACGATGACTTATAAGAATGATAATATATTGCAAGTCATATAACTTATCATTAAGATATATTATGTGTAATTAAACTGATAGTACATTATATATTTAAAGAAAAATAGCTGCAAGCAGCAATGATGTAGATGACCAGAGATGGATATATTATTTCAAATAACTTTTGACCAGTATGTGATCAAAAGACTTGAAATTTGGTGAATACTTTAAGAGCACAGAGATGATGACAGGTTTCAAGTTTGGTTTTAATACATCAAATCATTTCAAAGATACAGCCAGACTGCCTGCCTGCCATCTACACCACCAGCTTTGGTATTTAATTGGCATTTTACAGTCAAATCCAAGATTATTTAAATAAATCACTGTGGATAATACCTTGGAAAGGCATATGGAGTTCAGACAATCATAGGAGTACATAGAGGCATGAAGCTGGTGTTGATTATTGCGTCAGAAAGCCAATCAGAGGAAGAAGTAGAAGAAGAATAACCAGGATGCTTAAACTGGGCCAAATAATAGTTGACGTGACGGTGAACCTCTGTGACATAAAGAGGAGTGTTTCATAGCTGTCACAGGATTGTTTGACCGTGTTGATGTTTGTGTCGGTCAGACTGCACCGCGGGAAACATCACGGAAGCCACGATCACAGACGCCTCGTTCCCCTTCGGCTACACCGCGGCCCAGTTCGACGCCTGTATGAGCACCAGGGTCCTCAGAGATAACCTGGCCGCCATCACGGAGAAGGTGGATGACAACGACTTCCAGAGAATCATTCTGAGCAAGCTGAAGCAGGTGAGTGAGCTGATTACATTTACATTTACATTTAGTCATTTGGCAGACGCTATTATCCAAAGTGACTTACAAAGTAGAAGCAGACAGACCAACGAGAGAGCAACAATATACAAGTGCTGTGACAAGTCTCAGTTAGTCTAGCACAGTGCACATATCAAGGATAAAAATAAAAAAAAATGTTTATAGATAAATTCGACCAAAACGAATAGAATAGAATGGGTAAGTGCTAGTATTAGATGGTCAGGTGCTGGCGAAAAGATGTGTCTTTAGATGTTTTTTTGAAAATGGCTGCTCGGATTGAGATAGGCAGGTTGTTCACCAGCTGGGGACAGTCCAGGAAAAGGTCCGTGAGAGTGATTTTGGAGAAAAACTGCTCAAAGCTAAGCTGGTTATCTGGTCATAGCTGGTCAGCAGGCTGGTTTTAGAGGGGGTTTGGCCACTTCTTTAGCCGGTCAGGCTGGGAGACCAGCTAAAACTAGCTACTTCCAGCTTAAACCAGCTAAGACCAGCCAACCAGCTTAGGCTGTTTTTTTTTTTTTTCAACAGGGTTAACATGAACTAACAATGGAAAATATTTTTAAAGCATTTATTAATGTTAGTTCACATTAATCTCAACATTTACTAAGATATTATTAAAGTTAAAAGTTGTATTTGTTAACAGTTGTTGATGCACTGTGAACTAACATGAACAATGAACTATTTTATTAACTAACATTAACAAAGGTTAATGATTGCTGCAAAACATATTGCAGTAACACTTTATTTTAAGGTATCCTTGTTACACGTTACATGTACTCGACATGTAGATGGAGAAGAGAAGTGGTCCAAGCACTGAGCCTTGGACGCTGTTTTCCAGGTGTATCCGGCTGGACTCTCCGACAGCACGCTGCAGTTACTTGCGTCTGTCTCACGGCAAGCCACGGTCGACGAGATCAGGACCTGGAGCATCACCAGCATCGACACGCTAGCCGCGCTGATGGACTCAAACAACGGAGAATGGGACAAAGACAAGGTGTGTGCTTTTCTGTGACTAAAACTACCTTAACTACATTAATTCCCTGCCGAGAAAAACTGCTCAAAGCTAAGCTGGTTATCTGGTCATAGCTGGTCAGCAGGCTGGTTTTAGAGGGGGTTTGGCCACTTCTTTAGCCGGTCAGGCTGGGAGACCAGCTAAAACTAGTAATTGGTTCTAATGGCTGCAGTTATGTGGCCATACAGAGACATTTATAGAAATTACGTACATTAATGTGAAATATCACTTATCATTTTGGTTTTGGCACATTGATCTCACTTCAGACTATAATAAGTGTGTGTGTGTGTGTGTGTTGTAGAGTAAGGAGGTGATCCTCAGGTATCTGAGTGTGGCCGGTCACACTTTAGGCACTAACGAGCTGAACGTCATCGGCTCCAGCATCTGCGCACTGAACATCTCAACACTTCAGAGCATCACAGCAAGAGACCTGAGGTACTACACACACTCAAACCCTCGCTCACACAGTCGTTTGCCAGCTCACTTCATTCAGTCATTCATGTGTCTCTCTGCTCGTGTGCAGCAATGCAGAAGTTCTGGATCTGTCCTTGTGTTCATATGAGACACACACACACACACACACAGATATCTCATATACTCAGTGAGTTTGTACAGAAGTGATGTTGCTAAAGTTAACTCTCAACTCTAACCCACTCTTAACCTGTTAACTGTCAGTCCCACTTTTTATGCATTGACCTCAAAATGACATTTCCAACTTAAACTGTCATAAATCTTACATTCTTTGGAGCACAGACTTAAGGCTTTACTTTTAAAAACGCAAGACTTT
>NW_015623605.1:0-16050 GCF_001515625.1 Sinocyclocheilus rhinocerous | reverse complement strand
CCGCATCCAAGACAGCATCACTGATTATAACAAGTTCTAGGCTATTGTATTTTATTGCGTTGCATCGCACCGCTTGTGTCCGGTGTATACACGATGTAAGTTAAAGTAGCTTTTTGATGCTGCGTTTGAATTTTCATGCCACATTATTTTAAATTAGCGCGGGCCAAACCACCTATTGAGGAACTCTGGTGTATATTGTCCATATTTCAAAAGATCAAAGTGTCTGAGGTTCTTCAAATCTTACACTTGTAACACAGCTAGTCATTCTTTCAAAACCTGATTTCATGCTTTCGTACACATATTTTCTTTCCTCATAATCATTGTTTCAAAAAATCTATACTGAGGACATCTGGTTAAATCACCAAAACCAACAGTATAATCTTATTTCTATTTAATAATCAGTTATTTAAATAGCAAATAATGCAAGGCACATCTCCCTCTCCCTCTCTCTCATACACACACACACACACACACACACGTTCCTCTCAGTGTGAATGTGAGTGTGACTGTATGCCGCGTGTGTTTCAGGGTCTGAGCGTGTCTGATGTGCGCGCTCTCATGGGTTCAGCCGTGGCCGATCTGAAGGTATTTGAGAAGGACTCTGTGGTTCAGGCCTGGATCTCCTCACAGCCGCAGTCTCAGTTAGACACGCTAAACGTGGGTCTGCATGGAGGCCGAGCCGATCCCAGCACATCTGCACCCGCCACCGTCCAAAACAACAACAGCCCCGCTAACAGCAGCGTCACGGGCAGCGGCACGCAGTCAACGGCTCCCAGCCAATCAGCTGCAGCGACTGTCACTGTACAGGGTAAAGCCACACCCACTCTCTCTGATCCACTGAGATTCATCATCAGACCCGTGTGTGATCAGTCGAGCGCTAATGATGTGTGTGTGTGTATGTTTCAGGGTCTGCATCAACTCTTCGTCTCGGTCCAGGCCTGTGGCTCGTCGTGTCCTGTGTGTGGCTTCTGATCTTCACATGATACAATATCCATAATCAAAAATCTATGAAATTATCATCAGAAATCAGTTAGAGTAACACAAGTGCTCCATTGGATCAATAATGTAACATCAGAAATGAATCATAGCAATATTAGATTGATATCAGTACTTAATATTAGTTGATTTTTGTGTCTCTCTTGTGTCTTTATAATCGTATTTGTTCTGAAGTTATGTTTAATTTAATTTGTAATGATTGTATAAAAGATCTGTGAACTTATTTAAAACATAAGTCTAGTCTAATAAAAATATTTACACATTTTCTGACAAAAATGAAGGAAATCACAATTTTGTTAAATTAATATGATAGAATAGCAAATAATTTTGTGCCTTAATAGTAGAATATTATTTTCACATTCACTGTTACTGTAAAATTATTTTTTTTGTCTTCAATAAAATTAACATGCATCTTACGACTCCTGATAAATGTGAGTGAATTACCAAAATACCTATCTTCACTCACAGATCTCTCTGTGTGTGTGTGTGTGTGTCTGTCTGTTTGTACCTACTTAAATATATATATATATATATATATTTTATTTTTTATTTTTTTTCCCCCAAGTCTTGCTTTTGGATTTGTTATAAAATTACTATTGTAACAAATTTGAGCACTTTTACTGTACTGAAGTATAAAGTATAGCAAGTGCAGGAAGCCACAAAGTCTCATGTCATTTAAAAAATAAATAAGCCCAGACACCAACAGCCTATAATACAGCGCCTTGCGAAAGTATTCATACCCCTTCATTTTTTTCACATTTTACGTTGCTGCTTTATGTTAAACTGCTTTAAATTACTTTTTTTCCACATCAACCTACACTCCATACACCATAATGGGAAAGCAAATAAAACAAACCAAAAAAAACAAACATTTTTTTTAACATCTTTGCAAATTCCAAGTTTCCATTGCATTATTTGGAACAGTTGAAAATTAGTTCAGGAGCATTCATATCACAACCTGTGGCAAATTCAATTGAATGGGTATGATTTTGAAAGGCACACACGTCTTAATAAAAGGTCTAACAGCTGATAATGCATATCAGAGCAAAAAAAATGCACAAAAATATAGAGATAGCCTTAATGAAAACCCAGTCCAGAGCATTAAGAACCTCAGACTGGGCAGAAGGTTCAGCTTCCAACAGGACAATGACCCTAAGCACACAGCAAGAGTGGCTTATAGACAACTGTGTGAATGTCCTTGAGTGGCCCAGCCAGAGCCTGAGCTTGAGATGTGCGTCTGCCCCCCTCCAACCTAACAGAGCTTGAGAGGTGAACAGGTGAGGTGAAGAATGACAGATAATTTCCAAATGCTGATGTGCAAAGCTTGTCGCATCATACCCAAAAACACTGGAGGCTGTTAAGGTGCTTCAGCTACCATAAGGCAGCAACATAACAAAACGTGAAAAAAATGAAGAGGTATGAATACTTTCGAAAGGCACTATATATATATATATATATACATATATATATATATATATATATACACAAATTACAGAAATGTTTCTGTTAGGATTTCTAAGAAAATGCGTGCCTGTGTGTGGTGCTTTCTCTAAAGAAACTAAGGCATAATGCATGATTCTGCTTCAGCTCTTCCTGCTGTAGTGCTTCTGTAGAATCAGAAGAGAGCGCCACATGTTCATGCTCATATCAGAGCACACTTACATTACACTTAAACCAACACTACTGTGACAAGCCCAGTTAGTCTAACACTGTGTTTTTAAATAAATAGAAAAATAGAATAGAGATAGAATAGAAAGTGCTAGTATTAATGGGTCAACTGTTGATGAGTGTCTGTAGTAGATTATAATGAAGAAATGTGTGTTAAAGCACGTACATGGACTATTCAGTAACAAAGTGTGTTCGGCCGGTGAAGTTGGTCAAATCATCCATTTGAAGTTGGGACATCTTCTTAGGTGGATTAATGTACAGTAATAATCCAGTACAGAAAGAAATAAAGAGAAAGAAAAATAAGTCAGTATTACATTTATTTGACATCACCTTAAATCAGTGGTGCCCAGGTGTTTCAGTCCACACAAGTCCTCCTAGTTCTCCGTGTGTGAGCTCAGCTCGGTCAAAGAAGACTCCCACAGTAGCTCAGTCATTGAGCGGTGTGCTTCACCACTGGCTGATCTGGGCTAACCATTCAGCATAATGAAATATAGATTATATCTCAGTACAGGCATTTATTTTTGGATCGTCATCTCTGTTTCAGTCACTCCTCTTCTCGTTCTGATTTTGCCTTCCAGGTCGTCTGTGTGATTCCTCCTGAGCGTCTGCAGCATCTTCCTCTTTTTCTTCTGCAGTCCATAAAGTAAGATCCTCAAGAACTCTCACTAGCTTATTTTATCAACCATGACTGACATGTAAATATGAGGTGAAATGCGGGCCAAATTCCTGAAATCATATTTCACTTTGGTAAAACCTGAGATTGCATGCCAGAACACTGTTGACCCACACCAATCAGGAAACACTGTGAGAAAATAACTCGAGTACTGGCCTAAAGCTATGAATTGAAGTACACACGCTGAATGCAACATAACACGCTTGAGATGAAAGATTCTGCCACATGCAGAAATATCAAGGGAAATAGCAGTCAAATGAAATTCAGCTGAAGCTGTGTCTTCTCCGGTGACAGACAGAGAGAAAGAGAGATGAGATTTTGGCTCATCATTTCAATGGCAGGCTTTGTCTGGGAAACCAGACCAATTTTCTTGAGCAGGTTAACCTTAAATTTCAATACATATGTGAATTAAAAGCATACACATATACAAACCATATGTGTACATAGTTGGTGGTCAATTAATATACTCGCTGACAATAGGTTATTTTTAAAATATTGAACAAATGAGAGGACCCTTACAATGAGTTGAATCAACACCGCAGCATTAGCATTGCATTCTTCAGATTGCGGTGTTGTATGTAAATCAGCTGCATCTTTGTGTTTGTCCTGAGGCAGAAAACGCACTGACAGATGCTACAATAGAATGAGTTTCTTTCTTTATCACTTGTGTAATCGATGCCCTGTTTGAGTAGGTAAATACTTGAGTCTTTTCTATTTAACTCAAAGACAGAGAAACGTTCACAAATATCTCCAGCAGTGCAGACAGTGATAGAGTCTCTACAGCAGACTTTTGAGTGAAGCTGCAATGCAAACGAGTGTGTTTCACAGAACATCGAGGGGCTGAGAGCATCGGCTTCATTCCATGGCTTTCTGTAGCTGGTTAAACTGGCCTGCGAGTGGTTAATAAATAAGACGCAGGATTTAGTGAAATACTTCCTCATTTCAGGACGTCCTATCACATATTCTGCCTTGCTGTTTCTCAATTCCTTCAATTCCTTCAATTCCAATTCCATTTTCTTTTGTGACTCAGAGGTGCTACTTGTTCTGTTGTTAATTATTGTTCTCTTGTTAATTCACGAATTTTATTGGTCTTATGAAGTATTCTAATTTGTTGGTGGGTTTTTGTTAAATGTGAGCCAAAATCATCACAATTAAAAGAACCAAAGACTTAAACTACTTCAGTCTGTGTGCATTGAATTTATTTAATACACGAGTTTTACAATTTGAGTTGAATTACTGAAATAAATGAACTTTTCCACGACATTCTAATTTATTGAGATGCACCTGTATGCCCTCACCTGTTAAGCCCTGTGCTTTGCCCTGTTTCCTCACTTCTGGTATTGATGTTTATTGCTGTAGTTTACTTTTTAGATCTGGCGTTCCCTGCGAACCTCCCTGACCGTTCGCTTAGTGTTGCTATACTAGCCAGTGTTAGTGAATACTTGGAGTGTTATGTGTTGTCAATGAAAATGATGATTTGCTGTTGGCTTTCTAAGTTATTTTGTTATTTTTTCTGTTGTTGGTTTTTGTATTTTTGTTATTTTTATTGTTGTTGTTATTATTATTATTTATTATTATTAATTGATCCTTTGTAATTGAGACTGAAGATTGTGAAATGTGGATTTCAGCAGTAACACAGTATGGTATTACCTATGTGTTGTAAATAAAGGTGATTTCAATCTCTCTCTCTCTCTCTCTCTGTCTCTCTCTCTCTCTCAATTCAGTTAAGTTTTATTAGCATGACTGTGTAACACAATGTTGCCAAAGCATTAGCATATATATATATATATATATATAAATAATAAAAATAAACTATAATAAAAAACAACAACATACTGTAGATAATAAATAAAATCCATCTAAATAGATGAAAAGATAAAGTGAGTTAGTTCAGAGTTAATCATATTTAACACCTAACATTGTGAATGGTTAATACATATTTTGCAGCTATAGTGCAGCTGTGTTGTCATCTTCTCCAAGTGAGAAGGGCATTTTCTCAGTAAACGATGGGATCAGGGCTTCAAATCTGGGGAGAAATGTTCCCCTCACCTTGAGATATTTAGCACAAATCAGATCACAGTGTCTGCAGATCCTCTGCTCTTGCTCGGTCCATGTGTGTCTCTGTCTTCCTCTCTCTATTTCTAAATTATGCTTACTTCATCTGTGTTTGGAGAGGATGTGTCTTTCTTTAAATGTAGTGGTTCTGTTTAGGGTTTAGTAACATTAGAGTTTATTTTGGAGGTCAAAGTGTGTTTTTCAGATTCTTTATTAATGTCTGTGGGGCTGCAGCTGTAGTCAGTGAGGAGCTGGGTTTGATGGACCTGTTGAAGAACGAGCGTGTTTCGAGGATTATATCAGACTGATGGAACTGAACACATCTCTGCTGGATCTCAGTCTTCAGTGGGTAGAAGGCAAATTCAGCTCTGCAGGCATTATTGGACATGCTTCTGTGGACCCCTAAAATGTTTTTGACGATTTCTAGTTGTAGTTTTTCTATTGAAGTTTGATCCCAATTTTTAAAATGTAGTACTGGTCCCCCAAATTTCACATCCATATAAAAGTATTGGTTTTATTATGGAGTTGTATAATTTAATCCAAGTTTTAATGGCTACATTTAATTGAGCACATCGTGACTTTATTGCATAAAAAGCCCTCGGAGGCTTTTGAGATCCAGACCGAAGCCTCCCGATGCCCAGGTAACTGTAGCTCGTGCTGTCTTTATATGTGAGCTGCTGATCGTCTGGTTCTCTGTGCTGTGGGTGGAGTCCAGTGAATGGCAGTATACAGCACAGATTTACTCCGTTCACTTCTTCATGACAAACACACCTGACAGGTAAGCTCAGTGATTTCTCTTTATGTAAAGAGTGTTCTGAGGTTTACCGCACTAAGGCTGATGTTTTACCAGAAAACGTTCAGTTCATATGATCTTCATTTGTCGGTCTTTGTTTGTTGTGTATAGACCTCTATTTACACAGCTTAACAAATAACCTATTCATTATTTGTTCATGTTTTTTGCAGTACCCAATCTAAAGTGGAAACTCTTCATCATTTGCAAATGTTTATGAATGTTTACTAATCATTAATACCTTTATGAGCAGTCATCTCGATGGCAAAAAGTGTCCTGAAAGACCCGAAATTACCCTATTCACACATCTTTACTAATCGTTTATTAATCATTTGTTCATGTTTTTGCAGTAGCCAATCTAAAGTTGAAACTTTTCATCATTTGTAAATGTTTATAAACAATCACTAATCATTCAGGATCTTTACGGGCATGGACTTTTAGCTACTGTTGCAAAAAAAATGTTTTTATTGCCTCAACACTCACATTACTATAATACTCTTCAGTGTAATAATACTGTTCAGATATTCCTTCAATTATAAATAAACAGGAGAAAATAAATCATTTTTTAAAAGAAAATGCTTGTTCATTTATAAAACATATAATATAAACGGATTGAACCGTGTTCTTATAGTAATCAAATTGACCCCTGTACATGGTTAACCCCTTAATCAACCCTTAAACCTACCCAAACCTACCCAAACCAGTCCCTAAACTTACCCGTATCACACCTCACCAGCAGCTAAAGTGTTGTGCATTAACACAAGCTTTTCATCATTTAAAATCATTTGCAGATTTTCAATAAGTGCTTGATCATATGGAATTGAAGGTTTAGTGACATTTCTAAGCATTTTAACTTTAACATGAAATAATGATTTGTTTGAACATTATCTAATGTTTAATAAGTTTATTAGCAAACATTAACAAGCACATTATTTCACGTTTTTAACTCTTTGAATATATATTAACTAATGATCCATCAAGCATTATATATTTTTTGTTAATGATTTATTAATGAAAGTTATTATAAAGTGTTACCCTGATCTCTATTTTTTAAATCAAATCAGATCTGATGTCTTAGATGAGAGTGATGTAAAGTTATGAGATTCGTTATGAGATGAGCTTAATGACCACAAACATTAAGTTTATGCATTCAATGAGCAATTCATTTCTTACAGAATGTATTCATCTTTGTTAACATTAGTTAATAAAAACACAGCTACTCGTTAGTTCTTGTTAGCTCGGGTCCATTAAACAACATTAAGATGCAACCTTTGATTTTATAAATGTATTAGTAAATATTGAAATTAACATTGACAGTGATTAGCATTAACTGATTTAAGTATTTTTTAATGTGAGTTCATGTGATTTAAAGTACTTTACTAAAGTAGTGTAACTAGTGTTACCAACGTTTCATATGATTTGATATTTTTTGTATGATGTTCACAGATTTTGGTTGAAAATCATGTGCGAGTTTAGCCTTGGAAAGATTAAGTCAAACATTAGCAGATTTTTCCATCATGAGCCGATCGTGATTTAGATCTTGTATCCGGAGAATTGAGACGTGACCAAGACGTCTCAGAAGTGATTTCTAGATATCGTTTCATGTTGCTAAAGTACATTGCTGAAAATCCTTTTGTGTTCATGTCACTCTCAATTCAGTCACATAGTTTATATCCCAGAATATATGGATGTGATTTATCCACATAATCATCTGGTTGGCTGATAGTGTTTTTACAGTTTATAATACCACGTTAAAAATGTGGTACAATATTTTTCCAGCATCTGAAGTTTTTTAATAAAATCACGTATTTCCATCAAATCAAATCAAATCTATTATTACTTAATTAACTTACTTTGTGTACTAGTCAGTTTTTGAGACTGATATAGTTGTAGGAATGGCTTAAAAAAGAAATATAGGATATAGTAGGCCTATATAATATAGTAGGCCTATATAATTTTTTATTTCATATCATCTTCATGATTTCCTTCCTTCCCAATACACACAGACACTTATTTGCACTTCATGTTTCATAAGTCAATCATGAGCATATGAGAGGCGGAATGCCATCATTTTTGTGTTTGATTGTTCTGTTTTATGGGATGACATTTGTCTTAAAGAGTGAGTGAATGTGACTCAGGAGTGTGTTGTTAAACCTCTTCGGTGATCTCCTCACTCGCCCGGTTTAACCAGCTGTGGCTCTGTTGTGTTCAGTGTGGAATGACAGAGATGTGTGTGTGAATGTGCTGCTGTTCTGTGTTTGTAATCCAACACATGACGCCACACTGCCCACAGATAAGACCTGACACATTCAAGCGGCCTTTGACTTCTGGCTTAATTCATATTAACAGCTGAACTACGATCATACAAATGTGCTTTGAGTTCCCGTGCTTTATATTATATTATATTATATTATGCTGAATTTTCAGCATCATTACTCCAGTCTTCAGTGTCACATGATCTTCAGAAATCATTATAATATGCTGATTTGCTGATTTTTATCATTTCTGATTATTATCAATGTTGACAATTTTTTATTTTTTTTTTAACTGTATTTTTAAACAAAGAAATGTAGCCTTGGTGAGCAGAAGAAACTTACTGAAATATTGATATATATATATATATATATATATTTTTAAATACTTTCAAAATATAAAAAGTATTCAAGCATGTGTGTGTGTGTGTGTGTGTGTGTGTGTCAGTTCAGGGTTGTTTTTTATCCCTTCTTCAAGCAGCTGTAAAATCTTTCTTGTACTGTATGGCATAACAAGCTGAAAGCTTGAGACTAATGAAACTCCTGTTCTCAGTCATTAAATTTAACAATCATCTGAGAAATAAGCATTCCATTGACCTGGCGTTGTGTCTGTTTCTCTAAGAGCTGAATTTCACAGGAGCGTCTAAGGGAAGCAGATCAGTCCTCATGAGAACACCTCTAATTTTCCTGCTCCTGTATGTGGGAGCGGTGGGTTTTGGTGAGTCCACAATTATCATTTATATTTAAACTCATTAATGAAAAACAGCACACTAATCAACAAACAGGTGCTTTATGTCCATGTTATGAGTGTCTGAGAAAATGTACAGGATGGTTATTATATTTAAACACTCTTATTTCATGCTTTGGAGTACCTGATTGGTCAGTGGTGTCTTTCAAATACTTGTCAATAATGGCGTTTATAATTTTCTTGCTCAAGTGTTTTCCTCCATAGCTGTGCTAGTTTCATGTCTGACTGTCCTTCTCACAGAATTAAATCATACAGACTCTGATTAATATATGTGATTAAATGCACAGATACACAGATTAAATGCAGGCACTCTGTCTGAGTTTATTTTGCCATAATGTCCAGCTAAGTGTACATTATGACAGATGTAAGATATGACTCTCTGTCTCTCTCTGTTTTCAGGCATCGTGTGTTCAGCGGTGCAGAGGTGGGTGAAACACTTCAGATCTTTCCATTATGTAACCTATAGAAACTTTTGAGACAAAAGGACCCATCCAGAATGCAGTCTTTCTTCTGTTTTATGTTGTTGTTGTGAAATGACTTAACATTACTGACTTTCATTCACCATGACCTATCGCTCACTTTCCATTCTGCTCCATCTCCTCCCTCTGCCCACATTAATCTCGTCTCATTTCATGATTTACAGTCAAACCTGTGGAACGAGTGCTGAACTTACAGCAGAACAATGCACTGATGTGAGTTCTCTTTCTCTCTCACACACACACACACACACACACACACAAGATATTTTTAGATTGTTCTTTGTTGGAGAGTTTTGTCTGTTTGGGACAGCAGAGGTAAACACACGCACTCAATATGAACTAAACAATAATGCAAGATGAGCGATGTGATATAAAGAAATCTAATGTCTTTTTTAGCATTAAAATGAATAAAATGACAGAGTTCTCAGAGGTGATACAATGACTAACCAAAACCATTAACAAGACAATAGCAGAACAACACTGGAGACAGACGCAAACAGGCTGATTAGACAACAATCATCCAGACAGAAACGTGAAACCAAAGGGAACATGACCACTCTTTCTAAATAAAAGTTGCCTATACAAAAACAAGATCATAAACACAATGAAACCCCTCCACTGCCATCAGTCACTAGAGAAAGCCTATGGAGCATGTTACTTACACACTTCTAGAGCAGCTCCTGCAGTTCAGATAACATACAAAGCATGGGAATTATGGATTCTGTTGAACTCTGAACAGTAGTATAGAGGCAAAATCCAAAATCAAGTCAAGTCACATTTATTTATATAGCACTTTATATAATAAAAAGCAGCTCTACAAAATGGAATGGTGTCTTTATTCAGATCAATTCAGTTCTGTTCTCATCTGATAGTGTCAGTGCAGTTAAATCAATAACATGACTAAATATTAAGTATCTTTTAAAAGCCAGAGGTGACAGTGGCAAGGAACACAAACTCCAGCCTGAAATATAAGCTTTTTTAATGCTGTTTGAGTATTTGTTGCTGGTTTGAAATATGTCAAGTTGTTAATTATGTTAATAAGTTAAACATAACTGTGGCAAGCAGTTTTTGAGATTTCAGGATTTCTCCATTCAAGTTAAAAAGGACTTGGTGTCTGATATAGATGCCCGGAGGCATTGCAAGTATGGTCGCAGAGTGAACAGACTTCCCTCGAATGGGACTCGAACCCACATTTAATGCCGTAAACTCTCATTCTCAATCTGTGCTGTATTTATTGGTGTCTCAGTTGGACGGTCCCACGCGGAGCTTCCTGACGTGTGCAGGTGTCCCATCAGAGCCTGATGCAGACCACATCCTTCACCTGAAGGGACTCATCAGCGCCACTCTGGACATCTACTCCTTCATGGTACACCAGCACTCACACAGACACACACATATCCCATGAGCCTTCACTGCTGCGGGCTCCGCCGTGACGCTGTCTGTCTCGCAGCGCTCCAGTGTGGCCGGCGTGCCGGTCGTGGATCTGTCGGGAGGCGTCAGTATGAACGAGGATCACGTGATCAGAGCGTGGCTGGACATCAAACTCACTCCTCTGCTGTCGTCCATCTCCAGAAACTTCCTCACATGCCTCAGCAACAGAAACTTCAGCTGCAGCGCCTACCAGACTGTGTATGACAACACACACTAAAAGCAGAATATGAATGAGGACCTCATTGTGTATGTGTGTGTTTGACTGTGTGTGCTTTGTTGTGTGTATAGTGTGAAGGAGTTGAGTCAGCATTTCTCCGGTCTGGATCCAGTGCGACAGAAGTGGATCTATGCTTTCTTCATGTACCCGTTTCTCTCTAGAAACACATCCTCAGGTAACACTTCACCTCTTGCACTGGCGTTTTGTGTTCTGTGAGGGTTTTGTGCAGGTTTGTGTAGTCTGATTGTGTGTTGTTGTAGGTTGTGTAGATCCAGAGGACAGCACTGAGGACTGGCTCATGAAGAACTTCGGCTCGTTCTCGGTCATGGCTCAAGTGCGAGACTTCACATCCATCAACATGCTCTTCAGCGGGGTAGGAATACTCACTCTCGCATCTGATGTTATCCTGATGGTCATTCGATGGCAACCTCAGCTCTGTGCTGATGTCCTGGAGATTTTCTGAGGTTCTTCCCTGTCTTGGCAGCTGGAGGTTTTGCACCTCTTGAGTCCAGAACAGAAGGCAGAGCTTCTCCTTCATCCCGAGGTGGTGGGCTTGACGAACAGCTCCCTCGGCCTGGTGTTTCAGAGTTTGCTTTCCTCTCTGTTGCCCTCTGAGGATCCATGGCCTTCCAACAATGGCACAGCGTATTATATGAGCACCGTTCCATCTGCCTCACCTCAGGACCCTCTTGGACAGGCAAGAATCATACCAGTCACAGTATCATGGATGTAAATCATAGCTGGGCAACTTTTGATCTCAAGAACCACTTTCCTGCAGATTTCAGCTCCAACCTTAATCAAACCTACTGGAACAAACTATCCAAGATCTCCAGGATTACTAGAAAGTTATAGATGGTTTTGTTTGATTATTGGTGAAGCTGAACTCTGCAAGAAGGTGTATCTTGAGGGCCATGGTTGCCCAGCCCTGATGTAGATGAGTAAATAAGTAGATGTTTAAGAGACTGTGATATTGAATGATAAACTGATCTGATGTGTGGTTTCAGGCACTGAATGGATTAATGACGGCATTTAGTCCTGTCGGGAGTTTTGTTAGACAGTTTGTGTCCTTGACGAAGCCGGTAACAGCACAAACACACATTCAGTAAGGCATTACAACCCCAAACCCCATCTCCTAATTTCTGCTGTCTGTATTTGCTCTCTTCCTTAAGCAAAACTTGAGCAGCATGCGGAGCACCACACTGGTGCAGGCCATGATCAACCTGACACTCGCCGAGCTCGCCACTCCGTTCAAGCAGAATTCCAGCCAGCAGCTGGTCACGTTTGACCCCGTGAACATTAACGACTGGTTCACGCATGTGGTTTCTCCCATACTCCGGCGATTTCTTCCTCCCGGCCAGATAGAAATCCACCCAAACCTCACGGCTGTCTTCCATAACCAGTTGTGAGTTTGCTGCGCTAGTAATGTCATAGTTATCCAGAAACTTCCTCTGATGGAGTACTGAGAATGCTCTGATGTGGTTTGGGGTGTTTACTCTTTAGCTACATTGAGACGGGAATGGGAACTGGAGCCCAGAATGAAAGTCAGGACATCTGCAGTGTCTTTATTGATAATAGAACGTGTGGGGTAAGCTAAACGCAGGCTGGGAACATACATACACATTATTCCAAGCATCTTCTCTGCTGGCATGGCATTAGGATTTCATATCATATCTCACACAGTGTTTATGTCTTTCTAGCTGACGGACCTGGTGGAACATGTGGCCACTGTCCTGCACTGCGCAGCACGCTCAAACCTCACGCTCAATGAGGAGACGCTCTCGAATGTCCTCCTGCATCTCTCCCAGAACCTCAACGCTCTGCTGCAGCAGCTCTCCATGACTGTAAGAACTGCCAGATCTCACATCAGTTGTGTAGAAACCAGTATTTGATATAATTCCTGTTTGCATGTTGTTTCTTGCCCAGAACTTCAGTTCCCAGAGTTCCCCCTTCAGTGACATCCTGGACCAAATGGTTCATGACACCTTCACGATGAGCAACTTGCAGGATGAGTCGTTTGTGAGATTATGGTTCCAGATCAAGTTAAAGCCTCTTCTCTCCACACTGACTCCAGAATATCTCACGTGCCTCAGTCACAAAGAGTTCAGCTGCCAGACCTTCCAGATACTGTATGCCAACTGAACGCATAAGTGCTAATCCCACCTGATGAACCCTGTTCTCAGCTGACCTCCACTCTCACCTGACCTACATGTTGTCCTTTCAGTGTTTCAGAACTCAGCGACAACATGCTCCTGATGTCAGAACAAGGTGTGCAGGATGTTTATCAGTATTTCATCAGATCCTTCCTGAGCCGACAAAATGTTTCAGGTACATCTATCCATCTATCTGTTTATCCATCCATACATTCATCCATCCATCCATCAATCTATAAATATATTTTATCAACATGTTTTCAGGTGGCTGCCCTGCGGAGAACAGCAGCATCTGGGTTACTCTGAATCTTGGTGGATTTTCAAAGTTTGCAACATTGAGGGAAATGTACCAGCTGAACCAAGACTTCAGCGCTGTGAGTTACCCACATTCCCACTGACAAGAACATCTGCTGCATTTCAGCTTGTTTTATTCTGTTTCTAAAACAAAGATTCAGCTCTATTCTCTGTTTAATGTGATTGATAATTAGATTTCTGTTTGTCTGTTAAATGGAATGTTTCTTTGTGTATTTCAGATAGATGCACTGGTGGTTCTCTCCCCCAGACAGACAGCTGAACTCATAGTTGAGGATTTTGCAGGTCTGCCAGAGAAAAGTATCATCATAAACATAGTTTTTGATCATATCCTGGTTTCTCCTGAAGACCGTGGTCTAGTTGAGATGCTTGGATATCTCATCATGCTCGCTGGCCAGGTAAGAGCATCTATGCCAAAGACTGTCTGTCTGTGGACATATGGCAGCACGTATAATTGCTTTGGAGTAAGGTGATTTTTTTTCCCTTATTTTGTTTTTTATGTCAGATGGGTTTGGAGTGCTCGTCATACCAGCAGATGTAAGTAAAACTTTTTATATTACACTATTTCTTTTACTATTTCTGCACTGCTTCGGTCGAGGCCCAGTTTCACATGATTTCTCTCTCTTTCAGGGTTCAGAGGCTGCAGGAATCTGTGGTTCCTCCACACATGATGCAACACATCAAGGACTACATGAGTCAGCTGGAACAGATGGCACCTCCTGGTACAGATACATTCACACAAACAAAACAAGTTAAAACTATGGCAGATTAACTAAATATTTTCTTAGTCAGCAAATTTAGTCTCTAAGCTACAGTTTTGATTGACACATTTTTCTATGCTGTAACTCTGAGATTTTACTATTGTGTCTTTAACAGGCTGTTTTCCTCCACCTGTTACGGTAAGAAACACAAGTTTTAATCTCATGGGTTGATATTTTCATAAACATAAAAGAAAAGTACTTCATAATCTATTATTGATTTATGGTCATGTACTTTGCAGTGTATTTCAACATCAATCAATGGTAAGTTTAATATTGTTTAAGCTGTAAAGTACCATAAACAAAAATGTGCTGTCTGTTTTTCTTATTTTCCTTTTAATTTACTTTTACAGAATCCTCTATTTGTAATGGAATCAGCAGGTACTGTTCTTTTTTGGAATATTTACTGAGTAAAAATACAATTCAAAGTAAATAAAAATAATGAGAAGAGTTTATCTGCACCACAGTAACGAGACTCTCCTGTCCGCTGGACTCGTGAGCGCCCCCTGTAGTGTGGACCTGCAGCAGTACGCTTGCTCTTCGGTAAGAAGACCATGAACAGAAAACTCAGTTCACATGAGCTGATGTTGACGATCGTCTGGGAATCTGTGTCCCTCCAAATGTGTAGCAGTTTCTGGAATCAGCCCTGAACGTTCTGAACGTTGATGTCCACTGATGAAATCTTCTGTGTTTGTAGATCACAGGCTTCACTGCTGCTGGACTCCCTGGACTCCTGAAGTGTCAACTATCCAGCAGCAGCAGTTACTCCAAGGAGATCTGGAAACTGCTTTTCACCAAAGCAAATGATGTTCTGGACGGAGCCCTCGTCATCTTCTCCAGCGCAGCAGCAAATATGGTAAATGAGTCTTGTACATCTGTCCTCTAGTGTTCAGTGTTAGATTGACTGGGAATCTGACAGTAATTCCTCCTCATTACATCATCAGTCTCAGCCAATCAGAGGTGATGTCGTGTCCCAAGTGCTGGATGTGATTGGAGAGCTGAGACAAGAGCGCATCAGTCCTGAACAATGGAGAGACCTCCCTTTCATCAGCATGTTGTTGGGTCAATATCTGAAGCCGTTTTTACCGTTTGCGTCATCATCCCTACTGCAGTGCACTAGCAGCAAAAACCTCAGCTGCCAAACTTACCAGCACATGTAAGAAAAGATGTCCTCAACAATAGCTAAAGACTGTCATGAGCTGATAAGATGCTTGTTCAACATTATTTTCAACCATTTCTCAGTCTGTCAGAGGTCACACTCGTCAATGAGTCTCAAGGAAGAAACATGGTGAACTTCTTCATCCTGCCCTTCCTCAGAAGAAACACAACAGGTGAGGTGGAGGTTCACAGATGTTTCATATGAAGGTTCTGGAGTTCATGAAGGTGATTTCACTGTTTCTGTTGTGTGTGTCAGATGCGGGCTGTGTGTTGACTGCTAACAGCAGTGTTGAGTGGCTGCAGAAGAACTTTGGCCCATTCTCTCAGTATGTGTCTCTCACAGATCTGCTCTCCATCAACGGA
>NW_015623604.1:244-589 GCF_001515625.1 Sinocyclocheilus rhinocerous | reverse complement strand
GACTTTAAATTTGAATGTAAAGTATATACAGCGCAGCATATTTCTTAATTACAACCTGACTACTGAATATTTTCAGAGCTATTTAAAGGGATAGCTCACCCAAAAATGAAAATGCTGTCATTAATTACTCACAATCATGTGGTTTCAAACCTGTAAGACCTTCGTTCATCTTCAGAATACAAATTAAAATATATTTGATGGAATCTGAGAGCTCTCTGACCCTCCATAGACAGCAAGGGAACTACCACGGTCAAGGCACAGAAACATAGCAAGGACATCCAACCCTCAACATTGCGAGTAAATCGCTCGCATATGCGACTAAATCTTCACTCTGGGCGACTAAAT
>NW_015623604.1:0-184 GCF_001515625.1 Sinocyclocheilus rhinocerous | reverse complement strand
CCAATGGCTAATAAATTCTCAGATTTTACTCGCCAGTGTGTGAGTTGGAGGCTAAGTATAAGTTTAGCACAGATATATTTTCACTCGCCGTTGCTTTGTCTCACACACACACACAGAGAGAAAGAGAGAGAATTTACGTGCTACATGTAAATGATATTCTTTGTTGTATTTTCTTGTCAAAATA
>NW_015623603.1:0-502 GCF_001515625.1 Sinocyclocheilus rhinocerous | reverse complement strand
TAAATATTTCACATGCAGAATTGCCAAAGTAACAGAAACATGTCTGTAATTATACTACATAAATAAACAAGAACCATGACAGAGAAAAGATTAAAATAAGAAATATATAAGGTGCCATTAAAGTGTAGAGTAATGTTACAATATACACAGTGAAGTATAGTGCAACAGAATGTTAATAAATTGTAAATAAAATACTACACAGATATTACAGAATAAACTCTGTAATTCCGTATAATTTTACCTCAGATGATACATGATTAAAATCCTAGATATGTGCTGTACTACATTTTACTGTTTTTTTTTCTTCTTTTTTTCACCTTAGCGGTTTTTTTATACTTATACATTTTATTAAGAGTATTCTGTTAAGTATGCGCATGCGTTTTAATGACGTGTTATGTCACCACGCAATGCAAATTAAACACGCATGCGATGTCACCACGTTAATGCGCATGCGTGGTATAGACATACCTTACGTCACTTTGCGCATGCGCGGTAAACACAT
>NW_015623602.1:405-1239 GCF_001515625.1 Sinocyclocheilus rhinocerous | reverse complement strand
ATGAGATGTTTGGGTGCACGTGTGTGGAGGCGAGTGAGGAGTGAGGCGTAGTCACAAGGGGACTTGTAAAAATGGGGCTGTCCAGACAGGCTGTCACCATGGGGTGTCTTGCTCTCTCTCCTTTCCAATATTCCTGCCAGTGGGAGGGCAGAACAAGACTATATCAGTTTACATCCAGGGAATCTGGGACGGACCACAGAAACAAGTGAGTGACTGCATATTCGTTGTTTCAGTATCTAGCATTAAAACTCAAGAGTGAAATAAAATTATCTCTGCTCATCCCTACTGCCACTTGGTAGCATGTAGTAACACTGTATTTTATTTGAAAAGAACAGTTCACTAGATTGGCCATATACTTGAGGCTAGTTGTCACAAGGACCGCACTAAAACTACAAGGTTTTGAGTCACAAGTTTCCTGTAAGTTATCTCTACGTTCTGAACTGGTAAAATGGTAAATGTATATTGTGACAAGTGGGGCGGGGCCGAGAGCCGTGGGAACGGAGCGAGGCCGGTGGAGTAAATGCTAACGTGGGAAGGGAGCGAGGCCGGTGGAGTAAATGCTAATGCACGACACCTGCGGCACTCACCGGTCTCGAGTCCCACGGAGGAGCTCCGGAAGCATAAAAGGAGGAGTGACGACAGTGTTGGACGAGAGAGGACCATGCCTGGATTTTATTTTGTTTTTTGATTTTGTTTGTGCGGGACAGTCGTCCGCGAGGGGCTGTCGTGCTATTTTGTGTTTGTTTATCTTATTAAAGTTTTGTTTAAATGTTCGCCGGTTCCCGTCTCCTTCTTCCCGTGACTACGAACTGTGTTACATTGGTGCCGAAACCC
>NW_015623602.1:0-179 GCF_001515625.1 Sinocyclocheilus rhinocerous | reverse complement strand
TGCTGCCATCCGCCATGATGGGGAGGAGCAGGGAACGGGGGACTCCTGCCGGCTGCCCAAACCTGGAGGAGCCGTCGCCGTCCACCAGGTGGCGGAGGAGTGTCGGGCCGTCCACCGAGGGCTGTCCAGTGCTGCCGCCTGGCATCGTGGAAGAGTTTACCCAGCTGGTGGAGGGCCGA
>NW_015623601.1:0-459 GCF_001515625.1 Sinocyclocheilus rhinocerous | reverse complement strand
GGGTGAAGAAAAGCTTTTGGCTTCTCTCCTGAGGGCACAAGAGGGAGCATCGAGCAAAATATTACTAATGCACTAAAGTGTATGCAAAATACACTTGCTGCACGTCGCATAAAACGTTCAAAAAATGTCAATATGTGGGAGATGCAAGAGAGAGAACTCAATTCGGTTTTCTGAGCGCAGACACTATACACACAAGCGCGTCTCACAGCGCGCAAGTACTCTTTCGCGTCGCATGAACGGAGAGTTACACACAAAATTATGTTGAATTGTCCGTTTTGACGAGCATGTAAACACAGTTGATTACGTCTTAAGTGAACGTAAACCGTAGGGAGAACGTGTATCAGTACATTACATCCATTGCAGCCGTGCATTCGATTTTAAATCCTAATTTAGTTGCTATTGTCCGAGTCATTGATGTAGAGTCTGGACCAATCAGACACACCATTTTTCATTTGATTT
>NW_015623600.1:746-923 GCF_001515625.1 Sinocyclocheilus rhinocerous | reverse complement strand
TGCGCAAAACCACGTTAATATTCGCACGATTTTTTGCGCAGCTCGAAAAAAACTAATATTTTCTGCATTTAGCTTTTGAAAGACCAGCACCTGCATGGGTCTGTGCGACTTCATCTATGGCCTTTCTCTTCCCTTTCACAAACCGATCCATCTCCCATTCTAAGTTACGTCCTTTGG
>NW_015623600.1:0-644 GCF_001515625.1 Sinocyclocheilus rhinocerous | reverse complement strand
GTGCTTGATATAAAATGATTGGGGCTTTAAAAAGTCCTTGAAAGTCCTTGAATCTGGTGTTCATGAAAGAGTGGGAACCCTGCTCCCTATAGAAACTTTGAAGATTTGTGCCTATAATATTTTTAAAATAATAATTTGAAGATCAATGTACCTGATTCATGGAAAGTTTCATGGACCTATAATTTATACAATTGCATTAAAGTGATACAAACTTTGTAATGCAATTGTCTACTTTCCGCTGTTGTATCAGGGTTCATTTTTATGTCCTTTCACTTTTCTGTTTTTTTAAACGAGTTCATGAAAATGGACTGTTTTGACTTTTTTTCAGAGTTGATTGAAGATAATGAGGCGAAAGAAGCATTGAGTGAATTTGAGGAGAAAAATCATGTCAAAAGTGGATATCAACCAAAACAGAAAGATTTAAAGAAAAGAAGAGCCAATAAATCTTTCACCTGCACTCAGTGTGGAAAGAGTATGACAAACAAATGTCTTCTTGAGCTTCACATGAGAGTTCATACTGGAAAGAAACCGTACACTAGTGATCAGTGCGGGAAGAGTTTCAGACGATCAGCACACCTTAAGGTACACATGAACATCTGTACTGGAGAGAAACTGTTCACCTGTGATCAGTGCAGTAAAACATT
>NW_015623599.1:361-660 GCF_001515625.1 Sinocyclocheilus rhinocerous | reverse complement strand
TATGACAGCTGTCATATCATACCCTGCCATGCCAGCTGATGCAAACAGTAAAATTTATATCTACACAGACAAAAGCCCCGTCTAGACTCTGCCCCAGTATGAGTTGTCGAGCTATTCATTAGCCTGTTTTTTTGATGAAAAAATATTAAATGTAGTTGCAATAAATGCGTTAAGAAACCATACAACTGCAGCAGTGGAGGACTATTATTCTGCTGCGTGATACTGCAGAAGAACTGATGATGGCACGGTTTGATCTTCGGCTGACCAATCAGCAGAAAGGGGCGTTTAATTCCCGCCCA
>NW_015623599.1:0-244 GCF_001515625.1 Sinocyclocheilus rhinocerous | reverse complement strand
TTATTGGAAAAAAACAAAAAACGAAAAAGGAGCCGTTTTCAAATTTTTCTACTTTCAATATTAAATCAAAAAATGAATGATCGAATGATACACGGATTCACAAAGGTCCGTGTACCTTCGGATAATTCCTTTATTCGTTTTTGTTTTCAAAACGGAAAAATGAATAAACCGTTCATTTTGTACATATCTTACCATATTTATGAACATAAAAAACAAATCTGAGACATATTTTTGGTTTGTTTTC
>NW_015623598.1:189-864 GCF_001515625.1 Sinocyclocheilus rhinocerous | reverse complement strand
GCATTAAATATCGCATGCGATTTATCGTGCAGCCCTAGTATATATCTACAATTTAATTAGTTTTAGGGCTGTCGCGATTCGTTGATTTTATTAGACTATTTGATTTTTAAAAATCCTCGACTTCATTTTGCTCGTGTCGACTAACCGGCAAAATACCGGAAGTGGCGCATTTCAATGGCGAGAATCCATAAAACACATTATTAGACTTTTCCCAATGCTGCATGATATGTTAAACAAACACATTATTAGACTGTTTTTCAAGGCTGCATGATATATTAAACCCATTTAAAAATCATAATTAAGCATAATTGTGAATTCACAAATGCTACGATTTAATTAATTATATGCGATGCAGTTCTAATAGGTTGTTTGCAATCACGTGATTCTGATGACGCGCGAAATGCAGCTGGAGGGCAGGAAGTTATTTTTCTCCATTGAAATCACTAGCAGAAACTCAAAAAGCCAGTGTTTTGCGTTGTTTATGTTCAAATCGGACAAACCGAGAAACCACAAGGAGCTTTTATTGTGTACAAAAATGTGTTGCTCATAAGGGGGGAAAATTCAAGAATTTGACTGAAAAACACTGGAAAAAGTGGCTTGTAAACCTGCGTCTGCGGTCGGGAGGAGCGAAGACAGATAATGCTCGTGTGTGCAAATGGTTAATATAAGATAATA
>NW_015623598.1:0-151 GCF_001515625.1 Sinocyclocheilus rhinocerous | reverse complement strand
ATGCTTCACATAATACTGTACATGTGCAAAGAGAAACATCGTAAGTCAAGCAGCTGGCTGGGGAACAGTCCAAGATGATTTGTAGTGCATGAGCATGTAAACACACATTACGGAGTCTTTTGTGGGATTATGTACACAAAGCAGTGTGTGT
>NW_015623597.1:880-994 GCF_001515625.1 Sinocyclocheilus rhinocerous | reverse complement strand
GCGTGTCCTCAATCTGGCAAACCCGCGTGAGCGTCGAGTCTGAGTAGGAGGAAACGGCTCTCTCCACTCTCTCCAATATTTTGAATTTGGACTGCAGTACCCATTTCAACCGCT
>NW_015623597.1:0-737 GCF_001515625.1 Sinocyclocheilus rhinocerous | reverse complement strand
ATCTGCAAACATATTAAGTTCACTTGTTTCTCAGAAAAACAATGCTACAGTCAGTTATTCTACTTTGAAATGTGTGTTCTGTGTCGGAATGTCTGTTTTTGTTTTGGTCTCTGTGACTCCGCCCACTGCCAATTTACCCAATAGTATTTCGACACTCTGGGTTGCCAGTTGGCAGAAAACAAAGCATATTGTAGCAATGGAAGCCAGCAAACGAACTCGCTCAGAGATTGCAGATTCAACCCGACCTACTGTAAAAAGCCTCGGCATCCGTCTATCCATCATCTATGACCAGAGAAATAATAAACATGTATAAAACAACTTGTCACCTTACACTGTAAGGCTTGTTGACTAACACTGTCAGTTGTGCTCATTCCTTGCTCCATCTTGCAACTCCTGTGAGCATTGAGTCTGAGGAGGAGGAGAAGGCGGCGGGAGAAACAAAGCTTTCCAATATTTTGAATTTGGGCTGCAGTACCTATTTCAACCGCTAGATGTCAATATTACATCCTGCACCTTTAACAGTATTCATAAAACAGTAGATGAAAAGTACCCAGATGACCTACTACATCCGCTGAAGCACAGACTGACACTTTACTTTATCTTTTACATTAGACGGTACGCGATTGTGAATGCAGTTTAAGTTTTGTTTTTGGATAAACTGGCATATTGGCAATACGGTAAAACGGTATCAGTTGAAAACAAATGCTGCAATAAATTCATTATTTTCTCTGATCTGT
>NW_015623596.1:0-1475 GCF_001515625.1 Sinocyclocheilus rhinocerous | reverse complement strand
ATTAAATCAAAAAACGAATGATCGAATGATACACGGATTCTCCAGACACGTGTGATATAGTTTCTTAATCTTGCTATTCAACAACAACAAATTAAAAAGTAATCAACAATATTTAAAGCTGCAGTCCGTAACTTTTGGCGCTTTAGCGGTTAATAAACAGAACTGCATGCATCTTGCGGAAGAACACTGTAGCCAGAGCTACTTCTCTCTGTTTATGTCTATGACTCTGCAGCGGTTCCTACCAGAACCAGTCTAAATATCAGAATATATTTGTATTCAGTCAGAATATAAAAACGTATTATAGATGTACCGTAGTGATTCATGATTAGCCAAAAACAAGGTTTGGAAAATGGATTTATGATGCACTTGCTTATTATATATAAATTTGGTAAATTTTGAACACACAAAAAAATACAGACTACAGTTTTAAAATAATGGATTATTCCCACACTGAATTGTTAAAAAACCTAAATAACGGTATATTATTATTGTTAATCACATCTAAACCAGGCTGACTCGGGAATGTTTGTTTTTATTGAAACTTGCGTTTTTAGGGCTGTGTAGCAGTGCTGATTTTATATGATCCTGCTATGACAAATGAACGGGAAATACACAAATCATAATTTGTATAACTTATTTAATATAATAGTAACCCACTGGCATACTTCCTGTGGCCTTGACTTGTGCACGTGACCATGAACTCCATGACCACTGTAAATCTGGAGGTGCTCACAAGCGCCCCCTAGTCGCCCGATCCTGATCTTAACCTAGTCAGTTGTAGCCTAGGCTAGTGTTTCCCAACCTTTTTTTAGTCGCGGCACCCTTTGGAAATTTTAACAAATTTGTGGCACCCTACAAAATTAATTTTGTTACAATACTTGAATTTCTAACATGGTTATGATACTTTGAAAAGTATAGATATTCGGCACAACAGGGAAGAACTGCAGAATATACTGTAATACAGATTTATTTTTTTATTATTAATTTTTTTTGTCCATCAATGGTGGCAATCAGTAGGCTAATTTCTAATGAAGAGAGCAATTTATATGACAGATTTTAATGTAGGCTTTTATTTATATGTAAACATTGTTTAATTACCATAATAACTATAGCTATCAAATAAATTTTTGCTCACTCAGTGTATTTTTGATTTTACAGTGGGGTAATTTTGTTGCAGTAGCACAAGATAGCTTGATTTCAAACTTTGAATTGAATAAAAAATGACAAGTAAGCAGTCAGTAATAAAATAAGAACAAATAAACAAATTACTAATGATAGCACAAAAAACAAAATAACAATACAAATGAAATAAATAGCTTTTTGCTTTTTCAGGTAGGTCTAACAGTAGGGCTATTAAGAGATTTTTTTTTTTTTTACCAATTATATTCAAATAATAGTAAATACTAATAATAATTAGTCATAGAAAGCTATATTATCAGAACACGTGAGCATAACATAGCGGTTAGCAGATCAAT
>NW_015623595.1:0-579 GCF_001515625.1 Sinocyclocheilus rhinocerous | reverse complement strand
GGTGATGTTTAGTTTTCTTTGGATTTCAACCTGTGCAATATATCAGATAAATGGCAGGAATTACCAAAGAGCATGCAACAAACTTTCTTTTTTTTTTGGAAAGAGAGCGAGTGAGCATGCAACAAACTTTCATTTTTTTGGAAAACATGAGAGTGAGTAAATAATGACAATTAATTTCTCTCTCTTTTTTTTATTTGGATGAACTGTTCCTGTGATATCTAAAAAAAAAAAAAGTTAGTGAGTGGTTACATGAGTATGTGACTGATTAGCTGGATGAGGAGCAGGTTTAGGAGATGCAGGTGGTGGACAGGTTTGTGCAACAGATCTGCTTCTATTTGGCAACAACTCCTCAAATCTGTTAATGTCTAAATAGGGAGAAAAAAACAACAACAGCACAAAAGTTCACATCAGTAAAAACATAAAAAGGAAGTGTTTTTATTTTTTATGAGGGAAACTTATGTAATTACCTTTTTGTAGTTTAAAGTTTAGTGCCTTTAAGTTCCTGATTTTCAGCTTTCAAGGCCTTGATTTATCTTCTATGGAAGCCCGTTTCCGCCACTGAATAAAAAAATATAATTC
>NW_015623594.1:1139-1426 GCF_001515625.1 Sinocyclocheilus rhinocerous | reverse complement strand
AAAACAGGCCCGATTATAATTTGCATTTTATTTTATAATTCTGTACAATTACAATATAAAACACATATTATAATGGCATGCATGTAAAACTTTTTTACAATACTGCAATACTGCTTTTTCTGATTTTTGTTGCTCTGTTCTGAATACCGTAAAATTTAAAGGATTTGCTGCAACGCAATTTTTTATGATATGTTAATTATTTATTAGCCTATTTTTTATCCATGCAGCAATTGCTTTAAAATTACTTTATTGCATTCCAGACGCTTTTAAAGTACTTTTCACTATAC
>NW_015623594.1:0-883 GCF_001515625.1 Sinocyclocheilus rhinocerous | reverse complement strand
GTATAGCACGATTTTCTGCTTCTATTTGGCGTAATATGGGACACACAGGCTGGCCTATGATAACTGCTGAAATGTTTGCGGGGCAAATCTGAGGTCAGTCTGAGCGCTCATGGTACTCACAGTACAGCCGTTCACCTGCAGGCGCCACAGACTCGGACAGTTGTCGTGGTAATAAACAGCAAACATTCGCGTGTCAGCGCTTAATGCGCATATCCTATATGAAAAGCATTTTAGGGGGCCCTTGGCTTTTGGGGGCCCAAGGCAGTCGCCTACCTTTGCCTAATGGGTAAGTCCGCCCCTGGCTACTGCATACATATATCTCAACAGAATCGTTTGTGATTGGTTATCATGCGCAATGCTGTAAAAAAAGAAATATGAAGCAGCATGAGCAGACCACAATTAATGCCACAATTGACACTTTTCATTTAATTTTCATTTTATTATACGTCACAAAAGAAAAAAATGTGCAAAAGATCATTCATCTTACTAAAAAAGGCTAATATTATCACTAATGTTATGGTGTTTTGCTTGCCCGTTATTACACATAGTACAACAACAATCAATTTCTGTCCAACTTCAAAAAGAAAAACAAATGAATTGTGGGGGGGGGATATGGTATTTGTACATTTATTTGGCTGAATTTGTCAAAGTTGATGTAAACTGAATTTCCTTTAGAGGAGGCAGAAGGGTTTGCCCAGAGCTCCACACAAGCTAGAGCTGCCACTGTGTGCCATTCTTCTTCTACAGTATTATACTGAACTGACCAGCAACTTCAGTGATTAAGAAACACTCTTGATGTGTAATTCAGTTGCAAATTATGCCAAATTATAGAAAAGTTTGTTTTTTAAGGTATTTTGTGACTTTTCTGGATGATTTGATATTT
>NW_015623593.1:0-459 GCF_001515625.1 Sinocyclocheilus rhinocerous | reverse complement strand
ATCACTACAAGTAGGTAGTATTTAAAGGCATAATTCACCAAAAAAGAATAATTCTGTCATTACATTACTGTTCCAAACCACTACGCATGCGTGTGCGTTCCTTTGCTTGTAAACAAGGCAGAGCGTTCTACGTCAGCAGCATCACACATATGCATCGTGGTACTCTCTATAATAGCGGCGGACTGACATGGAAGAGAAGAATTGTTAAATGAAATCATTATTTTTGTTTTCTTTGCGCACAAAAAGTATTCTCGTAGCTTTGTGAAATTAAGGTTGAACCACTGATGTCACATGGACTATTTTATGGATGTCCTTACTACTTTTCTGGGCCCTGAGGGTCAGAAAGCTCTTGGATTTCATCAAAAATATCCTAATTTGCGACATGAGGGCGAGTAATTAAGGACAGAATTTTCTTTTTTGGGTGAACTATCCCTTTAATAAATAGATTTATTTTGCGAA
>NW_015623592.1:0-2708 GCF_001515625.1 Sinocyclocheilus rhinocerous | reverse complement strand
TATAATATAATATATATATATAATAATAATGTCATCAAAACACGCATATACATTACGCGGGGCCAGTCCAGTACCATCCTGGGCCCTGGTATATCCCACATGGGCTTCATAAAGTGGGACCAATATGGGTCTTATATATGTTGCCCAGTTGGGCCCCACATTAGCCCCAGTCAGACTCCATATGAGATTCATATGTGCTAATTCAGATAGGGCCCACATGGAACCCGTGGACAAACCCACATAGGGCCCATATTTAAAGCCCATATGGGGCCCACATTGGCCCCATGATAGAATGTTGGCTGGGTTTGTACATGGGCGATTTCGCTTATTAATACATTTAAACATTTTGCTTATTACTGTTGCCTCTAGTAATTCTGTGTGTGTGTGTGTGTGTGTGTGTTTTCATTTCCAATTTATTTTTGGTTCATTTTAAGCCAGCAAGAGTAATTTTCAAACAACCCAGCATGTTGGGTCAAACATTTAACGCAAACTAGCTGGGTTTGTCCATATTTAATCCAGCACTGGGTTGCCAACCCAAAGTGGGTTGTTTTTAAGCATTTTTAGAGTGCATGCCAAAAGAAAGAGTATGCTGTCGTATTTGATGCCCCAGGAAGTAATACATTTAGTAAGAGCTTATGGAAGTGATTCTTCTGAGGCAATATATGTTAAAGATAGCATGTTCCTAGGAGACGTTGATATTCTTAAACACAATCGTACTAATACGTATAGGAATATTATAACAGGTGATACAGGTCAAAAGCTTATTGTGGACCAGTGTATTTAGAATTGAAATAAAGCTTGGTGTGTTTGTGAAATATACTCTTTAAATGATCAAGTAAAAGAGGCTATATTTAAAATGTTTCATGGTATATGCAGCTAAAAGTGTGTTAGAGAGATTTAATCTGGATATTGTGTATTTAGAAATATAAATTGGAATAAAGCTTGGCGTGTTTGTGAAATATACTGTTTAAATAAAAGAGCGCAGCGCTGCATGAAGTCGAACAAATCTAATTGTACCACAACATGATCGCTGTACCACCTGACCACTGCAGATTCATTTCGCAGTTGATAGTGTCGCCATAGAAACACACAATCCTCTCGTAATTAGGCTACCTTAATTATTATGACATGGTGTGAACACCGCATTCAGCTCATCCAACCCCAATCTAACACACCCGAACAAGCTAATCAAGGTCTTCCAGTCAGATTACTAGAAAGCTACAGGCAGGTGAGTTTGATCAGGGTTGGAGTTGATCTGATCTCCTTGGATCTTTAAAACCCCATTATACAGAGGTTGATATTGCAGTAACAAGTTTATGTGTTTTAGTTTTGTGTGCTTCGCTGTCTGCTTTTCCTGACGCACCATTACAGTACATTTTTCAGCAGAGATCATTGTGAGATTGCAAGTTGGGAGAATGACAGCTCGAGTGTATTTCTCGTTAATTGCTGTTTTATCATGTCTGTTCGGATACTTGAGCATAACAGAAGCTACTCATGGACAAACCACAGGTGAGAAGATCTGTTGACTTCATTACGCAGCCTGAAGAAATGCAGAAATAAGTGACACTCGGTATTTGAAAGTAACTAACACCGTTTAGGAATAAGTAGTAGGTTTTTGAAACCCTTTTGATTGGAAGCAGATAAATGTCCAACTTGTATTAAGGTTTGAGACTCATTGCAAAACTCCTGATTTACAAATGCTGAAACCGCACTTCCTGGCCTCCCCTAATGATCCTCTCATTCTCTAGTACAGGGGTTCTCAAACCTCTTCAGGAAGTACCCCCTGCACTGCATGTTTTGTATGTCTCGTACCCCCAGCACTGCACGTTTTGTATGTCTCCCAATGTCTGACACACCCACTTCAGGTCATGCCGTCTCCACTAATGAGCTGATGAGTTGAATCAGGTGTGATAGATGAGGGAGACATACAAAATGTGCAGGGCTGGGGGTACTCCAGGACAGGTTTGAGAACCACTGCTCTAGTGGACGGTTACTGTCCGGCAAAGCTGATTGTTGTGCCGTCCCGTCGAGGATGTTCTTCTGATAGGGACTGCTCTGGAGAACAAATGCTGTCGATTTGACTGTGGGCCTGTTTCCAGTGAGTTTCAGTAAATGATGGATGCTAGGGGTCTTCCAAAAAAGTAACGCATTGAATTCAGTGAGTTTTAAGCAGAGACCGAAATGTTATGTGAAACGTTTTAATTTAAGTGAACGGAAATGTTCAGTGACTCTGTCATGTGTCTGTATAACAGCAAAGCCAGGAAAGTGTCCACCCCAATCATTAGGAAGAAGATCGTGTACCAGGTCCTGTGAGTCATTAGGAAGAAGATCGTGAACCAGGTCCTGTGAGTGACTCTAACTGTCCCAACAATGAGAAGTGCTGCAGTAATGGATGTGGACGTTACTGTACGGCTCCATATACAGGTATTTGTTCTTTTAGTCAGTTGTTTATGATAAATTTTTGCCTTTTTGTTGTTCTCGCCTAAAGTAGGTTTGAATTCATCCCTTAGGACAGTGGTTCTCCTTTCCAGTCCTCGCGTACCCCCGCTCTGCACATTTTGTATGTTTCTCTTATTGGTTCAGACGTTTGTTATATTTGACTGCAAGTGCCCTGCGAAGTGAACGTTACCGGATATTCCTCCATGATTCCAGTTTGAAGGGAACGTGTATGTTCCATACAAAGGGCATTTAAGTGTGCGAGACGTGGA
>NW_015623591.1:0-692 GCF_001515625.1 Sinocyclocheilus rhinocerous | reverse complement strand
TGTGAAATATAAACTTGCAATTTGGAGAGAAAAAAAAAGAAGTCCAAGATGTTAACTCAGAATTCTGACTTTTTTTCTTGCAATTCCGAGTTTACTTTTCACAATTCTAAGTTTTTCTTTTTTTCCCTCACGTTTACATCTCACAATTCTGACTTTTTTCTGAATTATTTATAAAATAATGATTCTTACAATTATGATATTTCTTGCAATTGCGAGTTTATATCTCACAGTTCAGATTTCTCAGAATTTTGATTTTATACCTCAAAATTCTGATTGTGAGAAAAAAAAAGTGAATTGTGAGATAAAAAGTCAGAATTACTTTTTATCACATGGTTTCCATAGGTTCAGGCAAACATCTCAATTTAATCTCTCAATTTCATGTAATTTATTTATATGACACACAATAGAGAAATTAAAGATATATCAGTTTGAAATCGTTATTTCCTGTAGGAAAATTTAAGGTGACTGTCTTTTCTTAATCAACAGTCAACAAATTCAACATCTAAAGTCAGAGGAATCAAAGGTTGCTCTTTCATATCTGAGGAGACTTAATGGCATTTCATCTTAGGAAGTATCATCTTAATCTCAAATGATTCTCTTAAAAATCTTTAGAATTGAATTTACGTTTATGAAGTCAGTTGTCATACATGCCAACCCCTCACAGGACCTCAGATGATGCCAACCCTGAAACA
>NW_015623590.1:0-486 GCF_001515625.1 Sinocyclocheilus rhinocerous | reverse complement strand
TTTAGGGCTGCAACTAACGATTATTTTGGTAATTGATTAGTCGGCTGATTATTTTTTCGGCTAATCGATTAATCGGATGGGGGGAAAGCCAGATTTAATTTTTTTTTATTGACAAAAACACACTATTCCACATTCTGCCCAATGTCCAGATTTTAATTTTTTTTATTGACAAAAACACACTATTCCACATTCTGCCCAGTGTCCTTCAAACAAACATGCCAACTGAATGCTATGAAAACATACAGTGCTTAACAATTTATTAGACCACCTGCCATAATAAAGAGAAAACACAAATATTTTAGGAATCTGTCAAAAAACTATTAAAATCTAAAAAAGTTATTGTCATTTATTGGGCAAATAACAAACTTAAACAAATAAATAGTATTTATTCACATAATAACAAAAGTGGCCCCCTATGCCTTTCATAACAGCTTGCATTCGTGCTGGCATTGTTTAGGTATTTTTTAACTAATTGGGCATCTGGGA
>NW_015623589.1:257-604 GCF_001515625.1 Sinocyclocheilus rhinocerous | reverse complement strand
TTAATGTTTTATAAAGAAGTCTCAATATTTTTAAAATAACTGCTTACTATTTGAATATATTTTTAAATGATTCCTGTGTTCAAAGCTGAATTTTCAGCTTCATTACTCCGGTCTTCAGTATCACATGATCCTTCAGAAATCATTCTAATGTGCTGATTTGCTGCTCAAGAAACATTTTTTAATTATTATTATTATTATTATTATCAATATTTCAAACAGTTGAGTACATTTTTTCAAGATTTTTTTAATGAATAGAAGGATCCAAAGATCAGCATTTATCTGAAATAAAAAGCTTTTGTAACATTATACACTATACCATTCAAAAGCTTAGAGTCAGTATAATTTTT
>NW_015623589.1:0-165 GCF_001515625.1 Sinocyclocheilus rhinocerous | reverse complement strand
GGATGCTTTAAATTGATCAAAAGTGATGATAAAGACATTTATAATGTTACAAAAGATTTCTATTTCAGATAAATGCGGCTCTTCTAAACTTTCTATTCATCGAAGACACTGAAAAAAATCTACTCAGCTGTTTTCAACATCATAATACATGTTTTTTGAGCAGCA
>NW_015623588.1:0-527 GCF_001515625.1 Sinocyclocheilus rhinocerous | reverse complement strand
ATAAATTATATTATATTATATAGTTATATTATTATTTAAATTAAATAATAATTTTGAACAGTATTATAGCGATATTTCTTTATTGATTTGTTTAACTTTTTTTTATAATAATAATAAATAAAAACTATGCACAATGATAATAAAAATTGCAATTAGATGTGTTTCCTCAATTTGTTCTGCCTGTTTTTGATTAAATAATGCACATACAATTTCATGGCTAGGAATTTTTTTTATGGCCAGTCAATTTTTCAAGTCACTTACTATTGGCTGGTGCGGCAAATTACTAGTTTTAGTCCAAGTTTATATGAGCGATAGCATTAAGTCACATTCACTCCAGTGTGTGTGCACTTTGGATGGGTTAAATGCAGAGCACTAATTCCGAGTATGGGTCACCAGCCTTGGCCACATGTCACGTCACGTCACTTTTTAAAATTTGCAGTTCAACATTATTATAGCGATATTTCTTTATTGATTTGTTTAACTTTTTTTATAATAATAATAAATAAAAACTATGCACAATGATAATA
>NW_015623587.1:0-1846 GCF_001515625.1 Sinocyclocheilus rhinocerous | reverse complement strand
CCTGAATCTGATTGACAAGCTTTGCACAACTAAGTAAGGGCACAGATGTTGTTTTATCAGTTTATTTTTTCTAACCTGTACTTTTTTAATACCAGGGGTCTTCAACGTTTTTCAGGGCAAGGACCCCTTAAGTGACAGAGACATGGATCAGGGACCCCCTGAGACACAAAGTGCCAAGCAGAGCTACATATTAAGCATATAGCCTTCGATATTAATAGAAACTAACCATAATTTATTATGATTAAGAATAAATATCATTATGTTACATGTATATCATGTTAAGACAGTAGATCAGAACTATGCACATTATTGTTGTGGCACATGCCTGTACATTACTTGTTCAAATGCATCATAAAAAAACATGTGGAGATAAAAATCACAATTCATTAGTTGTGTGCGGTTGTTGTAAATTATTTTAATGGATTTGCAGAGTCATACATTAAAATTTTACTAGTCAGATGGACATTTCCAGTTGCCTGAACTTTAGCTTCAAGTTTACTAAAACTTAACATTTTAATTTCATTGTGAGATGGACAATTAAGAATCAAATTACTGAGTGAGGGTTTTCTAATAAAGTGCAGAGATAATGTGTAAGCAAGGGCTCCACAATGACAAGAATAGCAATGTACAGTGAGGCATCCACGAGGCAGTACTTTTACAACAAAAAAAATTGGGATGGAATTTAAAAATATATTGATGCGAATATTTGTCTAGTAATCTATTACTCTGCATTTACATTGCACATATCTATAGCGACATGCCATATTTTTGTCCCGTGCTAGCATCACAATATCAATTGCAGATTCAGAGTGAATCACGCATTTATATGTCGATATAATTTCCAAAACTTTGCAGCTTGTAATTGGCCGTCGGTCCTCTTAGCAGCAAGAAAACAATACTTTTATTCAACGGATTATAACTGTATAGCCTCCAAAGGGCGAAAGACCGCTCACTTCACAATCACTAACAAGCTGTCACTCATCTCAGTTCGCGATCTCACAACGTTACATTAAAATAAATAAAGTTATCTACACTCTAACTTTTTAATCTCATCGTGTCGTTGTTTGTTAATGAGAGCGGATTCGCGAGTATGATATAAATAAAACTCTGAATAAAAACTCCGGCGTTGTGAGTGGATTCTAACTTAAACACCTCTGATTGGCCATTGCGTTCAAGAGCTCAACAAACATGTCTGTGATTGGCTACATTTCTCACCGCTGCAAAAACACGTTGTAAATAGGAACATTTCACGTTCTCGGAGCTCAAACTCAAAAACGCAATGGAGCGTTTTGCTAAATCAGTTTCGCCAATAATATTATATCATTGCAGTATCAACTGAGGGCGCTCTTGCTTTAGTTTCAGGGTGCTTATATTTAAAAAACTTTTTTTTTTTTACCCATGTTTTAATTTTTTTAATGAAAAACTACTTGTGATCAAAAATTTAATTGACGGACTCCCCGCACTACAGCTGCAGTTGAAGACCCTTGCTTTATACAATACAGATTGTTTCAAAGCAGCTTTACAGTGTTAAATGAGAAAATAATGCAAAACAAATTTCAATTCTGCTGTAAAGCAGCTCTAAAAAGACTATAGTAAACAGTCATTATAGTAGTTGGCAAAATAATTCAAGTAAAGCGAAAGAGCATTTCTGTCTTGAATTATGTTGTGCACAGTGCACTAATTAGATGTAGACTCTGTTAAATGATAAAACAAATTGTCAGTATAATTAATCATTAATTAAACAGGCTGCTGACTCACATCACGGCTAGTTTTAACTCATAGATATCTGGTGAAATCCCCGAACTACAAATGAACTGAGTTCAGACTTTGTGCTGAGAATAGATGT
>NW_015623586.1:423-565 GCF_001515625.1 Sinocyclocheilus rhinocerous | reverse complement strand
GACAGAATAAGATGACAGTTAGGACGACAGATTAGGACGACAGAATAAGATGACAGACAGAATGAGATGACAGTTAGGATGACAGAATAAGATGACCGTTAGGACGACAGAACAGGACGACAGTTAGGACGAACAAGACGAC
>NW_015623586.1:0-226 GCF_001515625.1 Sinocyclocheilus rhinocerous | reverse complement strand
AACAAGACGACAGAAAAAGAGGACAGTCAGGACGACAGTAAGGGACGACAGTTAAGATGACAGTTAGGACGACAGAACAAGATGACAGAACAAAACGACAATAAGGACGACAGTAATTAAATGACAGAGAAAAAGCAGGCAGGACAACAGATTAAGATGACGTCAACAGACAACATACACGCCATGAACAAGTAGGCAATGACTGTAGACAAAGACAAATGTATAG
>NW_015623585.1:0-866 GCF_001515625.1 Sinocyclocheilus rhinocerous | reverse complement strand
TCAGGCACAGGGTGTGCCCTGCCCGTTCAGGTTGCGAGTTCACTCTACTTGAAGTGTTGCAGCCTCCTGGGCGCTGGCTCGTGGCTGTGTTGCATCCTCCTGGGCGCTGGCTCGTGGCGCCTCACTGGCAGACATCTGTAGGGCTGCGGGCTGGGCGACCCCTAACACGTTCGCTAGATTCTATAGCCTTCGTGTGGAGCCGGTATCCTCCTGTGTTCTCACCTCAAACGGGTAGAAGCACTGAGGGGCCCCGGCTTCGGGTCGGCTTGCAAAACCACTCCAGAGAGTCCATATAGTAGACCCTGTTGAGTTCCTCCGTCCCCTCGGCAGCCAGACGTGGCGGAGCGTCCGGTGCCAGGCCCTCACTCGATGAATCTGTGAGAACCGATAGAGGGATGGGTTCCATATGTAAAGACCTAAGTGGACCCCAAATGTGTAAAGTCCACGGTATAGCCTCAGAGCCCGTGTTTCCCCGGCAGACTTCCTGCTATTTTCAAGAGGGTTACAATCACCTCTAATCTTCCATAAATGGTTGTTCATATGTGTAAGTGCTCCCGAAACCTCCTTCGGGAAGGATGGGGCTTCCGCAACGTTCCTGTCCCAAGTGGTATGGGTACCAAGTGGTACGGGTACGTTTTCCCAGTGTTATCCAGTCTTACTGAGTGGGTAGTGCCATAGCAGCAGTAGCTGGTCTTCTTGTGGTAAGCCCTGGCCTGCGCCAAAAAGTAGGGGCGCAGGAGGCTTCCACAGGACACTGGAAGGGGCAGTAGCTATGACGCTTTGGTAGGGATCCCAATTCGTCGGTCATCCGACGTGACGACGAGCTTCCTAAGAGCGTGCTTGTACTCGAACTCGTAGTTTCACTG
>NW_015623584.1:710-905 GCF_001515625.1 Sinocyclocheilus rhinocerous | reverse complement strand
TCAAACATTTAGGTCAGATAAATATATATATATTTGAAAAATATCAAAAATGCCCCCTCCACCCCTCAAATTAAAAAATCCCCCCAACAAGAGTCACCTAAGAGGGGAATTCCCCCCATTTTCAAAAATGAAATTAAGGCCCTGAGTAAATGTCTAAAAATCCTGATTGGAGTATCACTATAAATAATTCTACAT
>NW_015623584.1:0-688 GCF_001515625.1 Sinocyclocheilus rhinocerous | reverse complement strand
TTTAAAAAAATTGGTATCGGTGATTGGTATCGGCAGATACTGCTTTCTGTGATCGGCGATCGGTGATCGGCCTCAAAAATCTTGATCGGAGCACCCCTAAATATATATTTTAACATTTTAACAGTTAAATATAGTACACTGAAAACATGTTTGATTCATTTTTGAGATTCATATGAATTACTGAATCTGAGTTTTTAATTGCTTCATTCAAACAGACAGTTTGAGATGATTCAAGTAAAACTTGCATGCTAAATAAAAAGCATATGATATGAACCATTGTATTGGCTGCAAAGTAATTGTAAACATTATGAATAATCAAGCTCTACTGAACAGTCTAGTGTGGAAGCTCATAACCTTGAGATGAGGACAGAGCACAAGTGTCTTCCTCCATAGAGTCGCTGTATGCAAATGTGAGCTTTCGTGTCTGTTACACATGTATGAGTATGTAATCCCTTGTGTGGGGACAAGCTGAATTATAATATTTAATTCATATTGCATGCATTCAACAATGATACTCAGTCCCCAGAGTCTGTCTGAAGCTGTGTGTGTGAGTCTGTGTCACTGGTACTTTTACAGTAGGACTTTAACCCTACAGAAGTATCATGACGTTACATGGCATTACCACAAAAATAGTATTTTTTATTTTTTTTTGCCTTGGGCTAATAAGCATCCTCCAGAGTGGTAGTTT
>NW_015623583.1:0-550 GCF_001515625.1 Sinocyclocheilus rhinocerous | reverse complement strand
ATTATATATAACATACTTTATAAAAATAAACATTTACTATAGTTTTAGTTGACAATAAAAATGCTTTACATTATTCTGGGAGCGATGATAACCAACCAGAAGTTTAAGTAGGAAAAGTGCCTCTGTCTCTCGCTCTAACCCTTACCCTCACCTTCTTTCTCTCTCTCTCTCTTTCTCTCACAGACACAAACACACACACACACACGCCTTGGTTTTTGTTTCCTGGGGACACTCCATAGACGTAATGATTTTGTACTCTACAAACACCTACCCATCACACAAAAATTTCTGCACATACTTACATTTTCAATTTAATATTTTTTTGTAAGCAATCTTAATTATGAAGACTCAAAACTCAGAAATTTCATCATAAACACATTTACGTCGTTATATCAGAGTAATATCCATGTCATTATACAAATTTGTGCTCTGATAAATCATATAAACAAGCACACACACACACACACACAAACATTACAGGCTAAAAGAGACTTATCCCCATTTAAAAGAATATGACAGCATGTTACTAAAGCAAATCATTCATTTTAAA
>NW_015623582.1:0-537 GCF_001515625.1 Sinocyclocheilus rhinocerous | reverse complement strand
CGGCGATGCTTACGTGCCTTGGACATGTGGAAGAAACGTTGGTTCAAGGCCCGATGTTAGGGGCTCCTTGTTGTCGTGTAATGCTAACGACAGATGCCTCTTTCACGGGCTGGGGGGCGGTCATGAGTGCTCTGCCCAGCCTCTCTCACGGGCTGGGGAGCGGTCATGAGTGGCCGCTCTGCCCAGGGTCTGTGGGAAGGCCATCATCTCTTTTGGCACATCAACTGCCTGGAGATGCTGGCCGTGTTTCAAGCTCTGACACACTTCCTTCCAGACCTAAGGGGACATCATGTGCTTGTCCGCACAGACAACACATCGGTGGTCTCCTACATCAATTGGCAGGGGGGTCTGCGTTCACACCCCTTGTACAAGCTGGCGCGCCAGATCCTTCTGTGGGCTCAGGGGAAGCTCCTCTCACTAAGAGCAGTCTACATCCCTGGGTATCTCAATCAGGGGGAAGATATCCTGTCGAGGCAGGAGCTGAGGCCCGGAGGATGGAGACTCCACCCCGAGGTGGTGGAGCTCCTCTGGAGGGAA
>NW_015623581.1:449-559 GCF_001515625.1 Sinocyclocheilus rhinocerous | reverse complement strand
AGAGTGATCTAATGTTTAGGAGCCCAAACTTTAAAAATGGTTTTTATTTATCAGTTATTTTACATTTTTCTGGTTTAATCACGATCAGATTTTTTCTAGATCCTGCATTC
>NW_015623581.1:0-411 GCF_001515625.1 Sinocyclocheilus rhinocerous | reverse complement strand
TCAACCGATTTGAATCGTCACATATTTGAATCGATTTTCAACCGGCTCGCAGTTAATCATTACATCCCTATTTAAGCGGGTAGAACAAAAGTCATTATGGCAGTTATTTGAGATTTGACTTACTAGTCATATGGAGCGTAGCTTCCTGGAGATGTTGTCCGACATGAGTTCCGCTCCGACTCTGCTGGGGTGCAGGCCATCAGCGCGAAAAAGCCTAGGAAGCTCCCAGAAAAGATTCCAATTATTAACAAAGAGCAGTTTCTGTTCTTTACACCATGACAATAACCATTCATTTAAAGCAAAAAGTCTACTGAACCTTTCGTGTTCTCATCGATACGTGGGAAGCGGTGCTGACACGATGATCGTCTTGGTGTAGTTAACCCCCGCGTGAAGCACGACCGCTCCGGTGCT
>NW_015623580.1:0-891 GCF_001515625.1 Sinocyclocheilus rhinocerous | reverse complement strand
AAAAACCGATTCATTTATATATAATTACTAGTGGATGCGCTATACACTTTTATTATTTAGAAAGTGACCAATAATCTGTGACTAATATTTTATGTAGATTGATTTCTCCTCTCTAAACTGTTTCTCAAGCGCATTCTCTCATCACCGCTGCTGCTGCGTGAACATGACGAATCACAACACTACGGAGACCCGAGGAAAAACTGGGATTAAAGTCCAAAATCTGACTTGAAATAACCTAATAAATCAATCGGGGCTAAAGCGGTATCTTTAATGTATCGTATCGTTGACTATAATCTGGGCTAAAGCGGTTCCATTAACGACAAATTAAATTCACACAATCTCACTAATTTGTGCACGCTTATTCTTAAACAGACCTTAATGTCTATCATGGATCAAATCGATCCACCATGACAAACAGCGAATATATCTGTGCCGTTTAATGCATTTGAGACCTTGTTTTCCTCACTGCATAACTGACATGTGATGTCACAGGTATATTTTTCATCTGTAAATGTTAGAAAGTCATGCAAACATATCCATTTTTCTGTCAGGAGTGGGCGAGGCACGCAAGAGCAACGAGCGCTAAACAGACAGCACAATCGAATAGAAGCGCAATAATTCTGAGTAAAATATACATTTTGCTAAAAAAAAATGTTTTTTGGACATTAAATTTGTCTTTTGTAGAATTATAAACCTACATATAAAGTGTATTTTTATGATAGCAGTAACGGTAAGTGGACTATTGTAATAGGTAAATCAAATGTAAGCTATAGGCTACAGTACTAATTACTAAGCTCAAATGAGTTAATATATGTTTCTTATAGCAGTTAAAATGTAGTCATTTTCTTATTTATTTTAATTTTTAATTCAGTGATTTTAACTTTTAATTTA
>NW_015623579.1:0-678 GCF_001515625.1 Sinocyclocheilus rhinocerous | reverse complement strand
CCGGGAGTTTTCCCGGTTCTCCCGATGGCCGATGGCATGTCTCATCTTTTTTTTTTGTATCTATTACTTCCTCTTTAAGCAGGAAGTCACTCTCAAACCGGGAAATACATATGCAAGACTTGCTCAGCTCATCCTAATTTATAATTTAATAATTAAATAATAATAAATAATTAATTAAATTAATTAATTATTAATTAATCATCCTAACACAACTATACAATTATGCTATTCAAAGTAATCCTGTTTTCTTTTCAAGTACAGTTTTTCATTATTTTATTTTAATTTAACATTCTGTACTACTGTACTGTAGAACGAACTACAGATCTGTGTACAAGTGTTATTATACTGATTTTGATAGTGTTGACAGGGCTCAATGCTAAGGAAATTTTCTACTGGTTTAAATTATTTACTTGCCCAGCAAAATTTTCACTGGCCTTGCCACAATCAATCAATCAATCAATTCATTCTTTCATTCATTAATTAGACTTATTACACGGCTCTGTAGAATACTTGATTCTGATTGATCAGTCACGACATTCCGAGGTATGTTATCCCTCGATAACAATCGGTAAAAGCTGATAACACAGGTGTTACGGGATGAAAGAGACGTGAGGATCCATTTGCAAGCTTTATTTAAAAGACGTGGTCAGAAACAGGCATGGGTCAGACAATGGCAAA
>NW_015623578.1:586-1207 GCF_001515625.1 Sinocyclocheilus rhinocerous | reverse complement strand
AACTGAAGATCTTTAATATCACAAAGTGAAGTTTACTCACCTCAGGTAGTCTCGTAGCTCTCGTAGCACATCAATGAGCTGCTGCTTTGAGTCTCTAATCATATTATAACTCAGATCAAGCTCTTTTAGAAACTGCAGTGCTTTTGTGTTTGTCAAAGACTGAGTTAAAGAAGAAACATCTGTAATGCCACAGTCATAAAGACTAGAAAGAGACAAACAGAGGAAGAGATCATCTTACAAACAAATCATTAAGGTGAAGAATCTTTCACAAATATAATGTGAACACATAAACCCACTCATCATGAGATATTGAGTATAAAGTGTTGTTTAACTCTTATGCGCTGTTGGTTTGGGGAGGACACTCGTGCTGTTTGGGGTCTCCAGAGAACACAGAGACCAAAAGCTCATTTTGTAACAAAATATGTTTTTTTAAACAAATGTAATATTACTCAGTTTATTAAAGGTCCCATATTGTACACCTTTCTGGAGTTTTATTTTAGGTTTTGATGTCCTTAAGAATATATATTTGCGGTATAAGTACCAAAAACCATCTCAATATATTTTTACAGCTCCTCTCTCAGGAGCTCTGCTGAGAACAGGTCGATTTTGGTCTGTCTAATT
>NW_015623578.1:0-155 GCF_001515625.1 Sinocyclocheilus rhinocerous | reverse complement strand
TTATCAGAAAAGGTTCAATAAAGTATTGTCTTTTGTTGTTATGGGCGCGTCTACAGATTTCTTGCCATATGTCTTGCATCTCACGACTATGTCATGTATGAAATAATGTCTGCGTGCAAAACAACAAACTGACGATTTATATATAATCATTTGTA
>NW_015623577.1:0-790 GCF_001515625.1 Sinocyclocheilus rhinocerous | reverse complement strand
GTCTTTCTACCTCCATGACACTTGACTCTGTAGTCCACCCTACCTAAGGATTAATTTCATACTGTAAACTTATGTACTGTATGCGTGCTCAATGTTTTACTTTAATATATGACTATCTACATATTCAAAGAAAAGTTCACTACAAATGTCTATAGTACTATGGCTATTGCTATAGGTTTTTGATGTGTTAGACTATATTGCAAGTAGCCTGCATCAGTTTTTACCCTAAATCCTATATTGCAAGTAGCCTACATCTGTTTTTACCCTAAATCCCACTTTATCTGCTTATATTTCAGTCATTCAATTCAGTAACAGGATCGTTAACACTTAAGTTAACCAATTATCACGAAGCAATGACATTTTAAAATATACTGGGGTTCTACGCTAAGCTTACAACTGTTTAATACAATGTAGGCTACTGTCAAAAAAAACACGGGAGCTAACTGGCAGAAGTAGTGTGAAAATGATTTGTGCTAGCTGTGTTTTCTGTTTTCTTCTTACCTCTGCGGCACTAACTGTCCTCCGCTGCAGCAGCCGAATTTAAACCTTTTGAAAAGATTTCGGTTAATTTTACGCATTTAGCAGCGCCGGTTTTAAGCCTTTCTCAAAGTTTTTCTGAACCTCCTTTCCTTTTTTACGGTCCATTATCTAGCTTTTACTGAAAATTAGCTCGTGTAGCAATCTCTCTGATGACTTGCTTGATTTTGACTGAACGGTTCGGTCAGCCCATCTCGTGACCAGGCGGCCGGTGTTACGAGATTTTCGGTTTCAGTGGGCGGAGCAAACATGA
>NW_015623576.1:1056-1598 GCF_001515625.1 Sinocyclocheilus rhinocerous | reverse complement strand
ACCATTGGTTTTTTTCTACTTATTAGAAATGGGGTCTTTATAGGCTTCTGACATAGAATAATGTCCCATATCTCAAAAAGCTGCAGTAAAATGGTTTCGTATGAGGTGTGCATGTAGTATGGGGCGTCCCGTATAAGAGCTGATGATTCATTTATTCAACTTATTAGAAATGGGGTCTTTATAGCCCTCTAAAGCACCATATAGTCCCATATCTCAAAAATGCTGCAGTAAAATGTTTTTATATGAGCTGTGCATATAATATGGAATGTCCCTTATAGGAACTGATCATTGTTTTTTTCTACTTATTAGAAATGGGGTCTTTATAGCCCTCTAAAGCACCATATAGTCCCATATCTCAAAAATGCTGCAGTAAAATGTTTTTATATGAGCTGTGCATATAATATGGAATGTCCCTTATAGGAACTGATCATTGTTTTTTTCTACTTATTAGAAATGTGGTCTTTATAGGTCTCTGAAGTAGAATAATGTCACATATCTCAAAAACGCTGCAGTAAAATGGTTTCGTATGAGGTGTGCATATA
>NW_015623576.1:0-751 GCF_001515625.1 Sinocyclocheilus rhinocerous | reverse complement strand
AAAATGCTGCAGTAAAATGTTTTTATATGAGCTGTGCATATAATATGGAATGTCCCTTATAGGAACTGACCATTGTTTTTTTCTACTTATTAGAAATGGGGTCTTTATAGGCCTCTGAAGTAAAATAATGTCACATATCTCAAAAACGCTGCAGTGAAATGGTTTCGTATGAGGTGTGCATATATTATGGGGCGTCCCGTATAAGAACTGACGATTCATTTATTCTACTTATTAGAAATGGGGTCTTTATAGCCCTCTAAAGCACCATATAGTCCCATATCTCAAAAATGATGCAGTAAAATGGTTTGATATGAGGTGTGCTTATAATATAGAATGTCCCTTATAGGAACTGAACATTGTTTTTTTTCTACTTATTGGAAATGGGGTCTTTATAGCCCTCTAAAGCACCATATAGTCTCATATCTCAAAAATGCTGCAGTAAAATGGTGTCATATGAGGTGTGTATATAGTATGGGACATCCCGTATAAGAACTGACCATTGTTTTCTTCTACTTATTAGAAATGGCGTCTTTATAGCCTTCTATTCATTCTACGTTTTAGAAATGGGGTCTTTATAGCCCTCTAAAGCGCCATATGGTCTCATATCTCAAAAACGCTGCAGTAAAATGGTTTGATATGAGGTGTGCATATAGTATGGTACGTCCCGTATAAGAATTTACCATTGGCCTTTGCTACTTATTAGCAGTGGGGTCTTTATAGCCCTCTAAAGTGCCACATGGTCCCATATCTC
>NW_015623575.1:0-564 GCF_001515625.1 Sinocyclocheilus rhinocerous | reverse complement strand
TAAAATAAAACGAATTTAAAAATTCAAAACTATAATAACCTTGATGCGCACCCCCGTTCTCTCAAAGAACCGGCTCTATCACGTCCTTCGCCAGCAGGACATGGTGCAGTCACCATCTCCAGACGAGCAGTCTCCTCCATCTCCGGGTCGCCCGTCCCAGGACCTCCTGCACTTGTGCTTACCGCCGGGTTTGGCGGGGGCCTGGATGGGCTGGGCGTCCTGCCTGCGACCGGCTCCACGACGCTGCCTGGTGGAAGGCTGCTGCGTGGGCAACCGCTAAGGGGCTGCAGCCGAGGTGGAAGCAGCAGGTTTCCTCCAGCGCAGGATGTGTTTGATCAGTCTGCTTCTGTGCCGCCGAGAACTGCTGGGCGAAGCTCTCGACAGCGTCACCGAAAAGGCCGGTCTGAGCCATGGGAGCATTCAGGAACTGTACCTTATCATGCTCCTTCATGTCGGCCAGACACAGCCAGAGATGGCGCTCCTGAACCACTAACATGGACATTGCACGACCCACCCTCATGCAGGTCTTTCAGGGCTTTGGCCTGATGGACCTGCAGTAACGCC
>NW_015623574.1:2175-2578 GCF_001515625.1 Sinocyclocheilus rhinocerous | reverse complement strand
CTGAAACACTGATTGAGAGATTACATGAGACAGAATACTGATTTCAGTCAGTCATACGCTTTCTTTTAACTTACCTTCAGATGTTTATTCATGTTTATTTCGTGCTGAAACTGGTATTAAAGTGGAGGAGACGATCAGTTCTCAAGGGTCTCATCTCAGTCGTGGTATTGAGGGTGAAGAGAGCGCCGTACATTCACTCTCCACACCTACAATCCCTACCGGTACCGAGACTCGAACCCGCGACCTTCAGGTCACAAGTCCCAATCTCTAACCATTAGGTCATGACTTTTATCCAGCCCTATTATTTATGTGTTTACTCTCCAGTCCGAGGATGAATCTGTTTTCCACATCCAAGACATCCAGCATGAATCTGAATGAATCAGCCGTATGAACGAATCAATTG
>NW_015623574.1:1220-2050 GCF_001515625.1 Sinocyclocheilus rhinocerous | reverse complement strand
AAATAATTTCATATTTCAGTATGTATTTGTATTTTTGTATGTTGAATTAAAATATATTTCTTTCTAAAGTTATTTTTTTGTAATGTCTATTCAGTACTTTTATAATTTAACACAATAATGTCTTAAATTATCTTTAATAATAACTTCCTAACTTTAATCATTCCTAACTAAAAAATCATTAATTTGAGATTAATTTGATTAAATAATCAGCACAATATGTAATTAGATAAAAAATGTAATCACTTGATAGCCCTATTTAAAGCATATAAAGACACATACAGTAGTATACAGCAATTTTAACAAATACAGTAAGCCTCTGTATGTGGAGTTTGACATCACAGAAAATTCCCATGATGCAAAGGGAATTACAGTTATTTATTGTAAAGGGAATTTGCAGTATTATGGGTGATATACCTTAAATAACTGTAGAAATGACAGAAATGTCTAACAGTGTATATAAGTAAATTTAGCTCTAAACCACACCTTTATTCTGGTTTCATTGATTGGACTCCTGGTTTGCTAACATCTGACTCCAAGTGGCATTTAGTGACACCAGAAGCCTAGTGTTTCACTTACTTTTTCCACCATCACTTTGTCTGTTTAATGAGTCAATAAAAACATGAAAGATTTGTGTTTTATCAGCTTAGAAATATTGTGTTTGTTGATATTTGTGACTTTGGTGAAAATCAAATCAAATTCCATGACTATTTATGCAGTAAACCAGGAAATTGAAAATAGTTCATAATTTTTTTTCTTGCAACTGTAAGTAAAGTACAAAAACTTTTACAGAAATTTGCATTAAACTATAACAGACACTGTTATTTAACAAA
>NW_015623574.1:0-937 GCF_001515625.1 Sinocyclocheilus rhinocerous | reverse complement strand
CAGGTACTGTATATTATGTGCAAATTTGAGGTGTAGACTGAGTATGTGTGTTAGATAAATAAGTGTATGAGTGAATAAATAGTGTGTGTTCCACAGTTATTGTTAAGTGTTCATGAGATGGATTGCCTGAGGGAAAAGACTGTTCCTGTGTCTGGTCATTCTGGTGCTCAGTCCTCTGTAGCGTCGACCAGATGGCAAATTTTAATGGTTTTTCTCTGTTATTCTCATCATAAGTAGGTAGATGCATTAGTATCATTCACGCATTATAAGCCAGACTATGCTCAATTTTATGTAGTATACTAAGGTTGAAAAACAAACAATAAAACCATGCTAATATGTGAAATAAAAGGATCATTCTATGATAAGTGCTTTTATGAAATGCATAACAGAAAATTTTATTTTTTTCTGAATAAATAAAAGAAATTGCACATTAAAACCAGTTTAAGATCAATATGCTATAGTGCTGTATATTGAAGTTGTGTTTGCTTTAGTTGTCTAAGTTGTCTCTCTCTTCTTGTAGGGTCCAGCATTATCCAGGTGGATGGCAAGAATGGGCAGAACATCAATTAATACAAACCAAAGAGTGATTGTCACGCTGTAGTCATGTTAACACTGTGATAGAAGTTTGATTGACTTGTACTGCAGTCTGAATTATACCATTGACACCGAGTCAAAATGTGCCAGTAAGACTGAATCATTTAACGGTATTGACTGGAAATAAAGGAATGGTGTGAATATATTTTAAGCCTAAAAGATGCACTGTTATATGATGTGAGCAGTGCACATTCTACACTGATATGAGTGTGGTGTCGTCTGCAAACTTCAGGAGCTTGACAGAGGGGTCTTTAGACGTGCAGTAGTTGGTGTAGAGGGAGAAGAGCAGTGGGGAGATAACACAACCCTGAGGAGCTCCAGTGCTGGTTATACGGGTGCTGGA
>NW_015623573.1:0-1256 GCF_001515625.1 Sinocyclocheilus rhinocerous | reverse complement strand
TCATTAGTCCATTTCTTTTCATCAAATGCCTATGGAACTTGTTCAATTTATCTCTTCCTAGACTTGCGTATCTCCTCGAGCCAGTCAAGCATGGGTGGTTCAGTGGTAGGTTTCTCGCCTGCCACGCGGGTGGCCCGTTTCTGATTCCCGGCCAATGCAAGAACAGCCTCCTTTTAAGTAAGTTGTTTGTGGTTCTTATTTGAGGGAGCTCCAGCTGCATTTCGTTGCGCATTTATTTCCTCGAGCCAATCAAGCATTGGTGGTTCAGTGGTAGAATTCTCGCCTGCCACGCGGGAGACTCGTGTCCGATTCCCGGCCAATGCAAGAAAAGCCTCTTTTTACAGTTTTTCTCGATTGCTAAAACACTAAAACCCATTGGCTGAACAAAGTTCTCAGTTGCCTGAACTCATTTAGCTAATTGTGCAGTCTGTTGTCAATTCCTTACACCATTTCACATGGTAAATCACAATTTGCAGATCTCACTTAGACTTTTCAGGAAAACTCTAAACACATTCTCATTCTCAAAACACATTCTGCACTCTAATGCACATGTCATCCATACTGGTAAACACAAGTGGCAACAATCAAATACAAATAGAGAACACATGTCATTGATAGAACACAACCACTCAAAATTGATTTAACCTGTTTCAAATGATGTGACACAACCAATATAAGCCAGTTCAGAGAGCAAACAGGTTGTTGAAGGTGGGAAGGAGAAAGTCTGAGAATGGATAGAAGAAACAATGTGAGAGGACGAGGACGAGTGCGTATGCGAGGTGGGCGACGAGGAGAAGGAGGGCAAGAAAGAGGAAGAGGAGGAGGAGCGCAAGAAAGAGGAAGAGGAGGAGGAAGTACAAAAAAAATTGCAAAGAGCAAAGCAGAGTAGTAATTTGTGGTCAATTTTGAGCTACTGTGATAGAACATGTTTTCGTTCATCAAAAGACAATGTAGGGTTTTTCAGCTCAACAAGGGAAATATTTATGACTAATTATAACTGGTTATGATTAATAATAAATATTTAGATTATATCTTCGAATTAACTGTAGCAGAATCAATATTACAATTATTTGATCTGTCCATCCACCGGGCAGACAATATAATCATTTATCAATTCAAGGAACGATTATTTTCCTGGCCAAGGAAGAATAAACTGTCCTTCTTTATGCAGTGCTAACAGTAATTTAGCAAATGTAGCATGGGTTCAAGAAATTCATTGACTTCGAATTGTGAGCAGCAAACAGAGACAATCAGTT
>NW_015623572.1:0-518 GCF_001515625.1 Sinocyclocheilus rhinocerous | reverse complement strand
GCACATAACAAAAAGTGGACTTTTTTTCTATAATCATGAAAACTGAAACTTGTTAAGCCAGTGATAATCAGAAATCAGAAGATCCCTAATTATAAGCCCCCTGCTCCATTCACTGGTAGCCTACTTCAGTATGATCTATCCTGAACGCAGATTTGCTGAACGCAGATTTGCGGAAACACCAGACTGCTAATCTTGAATGAAATAATGATTTCAGAAGAGATCAGAACAAATCAAATATAACAATTTATTAGTTGTCAGGTAAAAGTGTATCATGCCAATTAAATCATTAAACAAAGAGGGGAGAAGGGGGTCATAAATGAGCAAGGAGATAAGTTTGGTCATGGTGGTGTCATTTTACCCTCTTTGGAGATCTCTCCATTGTTTTGTTGCATGCCATCTGTTCGGTTTCATAAGGAGATCATTTGGGGTCTTATATTAATATTACAGCTTCAACTGAGGATTCTTCCTCTCTAAGTATGGAGCTAATATTATGACAAAACAATTTGAATTTGAATTGT
>NW_015623571.1:0-516 GCF_001515625.1 Sinocyclocheilus rhinocerous | reverse complement strand
GTTCCCCTGGGCTTGATGACGTCACGTGTCGTGGTCACGACGGACACATCGACTTGCGGATGGGGAGCAGTGTGCGAGGGCATGCCAGCTTCAGGGCTGTGGTCAGAACCTCAGAGCCGATGGCACACTGGTTGGATGGAGCTGGAAGCAGTGTTGGTCAGAACCTCAGAGCCGGTGGCACATAAACCGCTTGGAGCTGGAAGCAGTGTTCTTAGCTCTAAAGGATTTACGGCCGCAGCTGGAACAGCGACATGTACTGATTTGCACCGACAACGTCTGTGGTGTCGTACATAAATCACCAAGGGGGCATACAATCCAAGGCTCGGTACAAGCAGGCAGCGAATCTCCTGCTATGGACGGACCATCACTTTCTCTCCATTAGAGCAGCGCACATCCCCGGTCTCCTGAACCGCGGGGCAGAAATGCTTTTGAGGAAAGGGATTCCTCAAGGAGAGTGGAGGCTGCATCCCAAGTCGGTTCGGATGATTTGGACCCGCTACGGGAGAGCGGAGGTGG
>NW_015623570.1:0-896 GCF_001515625.1 Sinocyclocheilus rhinocerous | reverse complement strand
CCGTTTTGAACTGGGGACCTCTTTATCTGCAGTCAAATGCTCTACCACTGAGGTATTACCCCTACAGAGTGAAGAACTGAAAATCACACATAGGAAATTAGATCCTTCATTTTGAGAATATGGAAAGACGACAGCTGCACTTTGAAATCAAGACTTCGGTTACTTCAAAGAAGACAAGTCCAAAGGGGGCACCCGGCTTTGAACCTGGGACCTCTAGATTGGTACTAGCCAGTGTTAATTTTGAAAGGCATTTTTTATTTAGTCGTAGTCTTTATCTTGAGATCATTTTGACAGGCATTTTTGATTTAGTCTTAGTCTTTATCTTGAGACGAAAATGCTTAATAGTCTTAGTCACATTTTAGTCATTTGAGTCTTTCATAGTTTTAGTTGACGAAAAGTCATTGCATTTTTGTCAACTTTTAGTCATTACTTTTAGTCTTTTAGTCATAACATTTATTTTGGTAGCTATTTTATATGTAGTTTTCAAACAAAAATAGTTATTAATTCTCTCTTTAGACCAAATCAATTAGCCTAAGCTTATGAGAAATTTGAATCAAGGATTGAATTTGGAAAAACTTGAATAAATGATGACAATTTTCATTTTTGGGTGAACTATCCCTTTAACAGTAGTGAAAAGGGAGCAACTTATAAAAATTATAGTTGTTCATATATAATTTATATAATTTATAATTTTCAGATACAGTAGGTTTACTTATATTTATTTAACATATTTTGTTGGTTAACATTAATGACACGGATAGGTACTTAATTAGGAATGCTGTCCCTTTAAGACGGAAGGCATGCATGTAATACTGACACACGTTCAGTTTTCACCCACCTGTTAACGTTCCCTTAATCCATAACCGAATGTATTTACGTGAGATACTCTACACGAT
>NW_015623569.1:150099-155087 GCF_001515625.1 Sinocyclocheilus rhinocerous | reverse complement strand
GTGTTTCATCAGCTCCGGCTCTTCTGACCCTTTAGAAAATAAACATGTTTCACATTCTCAGCAGTTCATTTCTCATAACGTCCAGCTCTCAGACCCTATATGGTTCGGTTCCAGAGATATTGGAATTTCAATATGGCTCCTGGAGTAAATTGTTAAAATGTACACATTGTCAATGGTCAAAAACCAAATGTGGGTCACTTTGCAAAAATATGATACTTATTTTCTTTTAAAGAGGAAAGTCTGAAGAATAAATAATGTTGAAACTAGAAATGTATCTTGTTTCCTTCTGTCAAAACAACTGCATTGAACATACCCTTGAAGTTTGTGTGCCTATAACTCAAGACGTATTAATTTTTAAGGCCCTACATCGTTCAGAACCAGAGATATGGGGTAAGTGCTGTTTCCCCATTTTTGAATGCTCACCATTGGCACATAATGCAACAAAGATTGCTGAAGTCAACATATTTTACTAATAAAGCAACCAATCTCTGTGTAAAAATAACATTACGATGCTGCCATCTTTCTGAAGTCATTTTTAACCTCCTGTAATTTGGCTCAAAAGAGCAATAGAGCAGTGTTAGAGGCTTTTTTTGCTTTTTTGTTAATTGTATAATCAATAAAAAGAAAACAATATATTAGTAGAATACATTAATAAAGAATATATTAGTATATTATTAGTATATTTTAAAAAAAAAAACTGAACCCAGATTTTTAAAAAACAACAAACATGAATCATCAACACAAACCATGTGACCTGAGCACAAACGCTGTTCTCGGATCAGCATGAGCTCCCAATCAGCATCGGTTTCCCAGCATGCATTGCTCTTGGAATCGATGCACTTACCGCATTCAGAACGCATCCCATCATGCACCTCCTCACAGCAATAAAGCCAATCCAGTGCCAAACAGCGCTTTAGAAACCAACATCCAGACAAGCAGGGAAAAACAACGAGCCTTCCTTCCCATGATGCACTTACTCTTCATATTTAATGTGGTAGGAGACGTGCGGCGGATCCGTTTGGGACGTGGACGGTTGGTCCGAGTGTAGCGCTGTGCTGTGAGTGTCCCTGCATGATGAGGATGATGAGGATGAAGGCTCAGACTCCAGCTTGTTGTTAGTGCGTTTGCTGGGTCGGCCGACTCTGCCGTTCTGTCCTTTAGATGCAGGAGAGACCTTCTCAATCACGCCTTCGAACCAGGCGCCGATGCTGACGTCCCTGCAGTCCACTAACTCATTCACCTGAACAACACAGCTACTGTTAGAGCGCTTGACCCTGGAGCACACAACCAGTCTGACAGCTGCATAAACAAGCTTAACATTGATGTATGGTTTGTTAGGATAGGACAATATTTGAAAATCTGGAATCTGAGGGTGCAAAAAAATCTAAATATTGAGAAAATCATCTTTAAAGTTGTTCAAATGAAGTTCTTAGCAATGCATATTACTAATCACAAATTAAGTTTTGATATATTTACGGTAGGAAATGTACAAAATATCTTCATGGAACATGATCTTTACTTAATATCCTAATGATTTTTGGCATAAAAGAAAAATTTATAATTTTGACCCATACAATGTATTGTTGGCTATTGCTACAAATATACCCCAGCGACTTAACACTGCTTTTGTGCTCCAGGGACACAAATAATAATAATAATAATAATAACTATCATAAATAAAAATAAAAAATATATATTTTTCTATAATAATAATAATTATTATTATTATAATTATTAAACTAATAATAATAATAATTATCATTATTATATAATTCTATTGTTATTATTACTACTACTATTATTATTATTCCAAATGTTAGAATTCACACTTTTGGTAAATACTAAATATTAAAGGATAATAAAGAGATTACATTTATTATTGTTATTATTAATGCATATAATGTTTTATAGCATGTAGAAATTTAACGTGTTAATTTTAATGCAATTAATTAATGTTAAATTAAATTAATGATGAAATTAATGTGATAAAAACAATAAAAAATATAAAAATCATAATATGAAAACTAAAATGATGTTTTTGATTATAAATTGTATTGCCATTATTGTTAATAAATGATAATAAAGGTAATAAATAATGAATGGTAATAAATAGATAAATAAATGGTAAATGGATAATAAATGGTAAATAATAATAAAGAGATTACATTTATTATTATTATTAATGCATATAATATTTTATGGCATGTAGAAATCCAATGGGTTAATTTTAAAATACATTTTAAATTAAATTAATAAAAAACAATGTAATAAAAAATAATAATAATATAAAAATTATAATATAAAAACTAAAATAATATTTTTGATTTATTAATTATATTGCCATTAATAATAATAATAATAATAATTCCAAATGTTAGAATTTCTACCCGACTCGTGTAAATATTAAATAATATTACAAACTTATTGCTATGATTAATGCATATAAAATTGTTTTGTAGCACTTTCAATTTAATGTGTAAATTTAGTACAATTACCCTATGTTAGATTAAATTAATAAAAAAACAATGTGACAAATAATAACAAAAAAATTATTTCAAAACAATAATATTAAAACGAAAATAATATTTTAAAATATTGTTATTGTTAAAATAATATTTTAATAATATAGTATTTTAGAAGTAATACAAAAACAATAATATTTTAAAAATACACAGAATAATTCACCATAAACTGTATAATTTGCCTACAATCTAAGGAGTAATGAGTAAAGAGTCAGTCATGACCAATGCTACAATTATTTATAAGTTTTTTGGAAACTATAGAGACAGAGCGCATTTGGGCCACGCCCACACTGCAATACAGAGTCAATGGAGATCGTTGGATTGTTTTCAGATTATGACGTGTGTCGCTCTGTCGCTAACAGTCACATAGAGTTAGCATGCAGACAGTATTGTTCTTACTCTTAAGAGTCCGATCCCGGGATCGAGGAGCAGCGTCCGGCTGGATGTGGACGGCTGGCTCTCCGGCGCCAGGCTGCAGGGTTTGGACCCGTTTCCGTTGCTGTTGGCGACGGTTGCCGGGGAAACGACTGTTGTGGTGGGTGTGGCTGAGGCGGGGGCAGATGCTGTGGTGGGCGGGGCTACGGCACAGGCCACGCCCTCATCGCTGTTGGGGGAGGGGCTGTCTGGCGCGTCCGTCTGCGAGCGAATGAGAAGCTGGACGATGTCGTTAAGACCGACGTTATAATCGAAGAGCGTCTGACCATCTTCCATCTACAAAAAACCATGTCAAATATTAATTATTAGTTAAGCAAAATAAACATTCTAACATTTCATTATATAAAATGTACAACTATTGTATGCAATTTTATTATATTTATGTATTGTACATACACTATCAGTCAGGAGTTTGGAATAATTAAGATTCTTTAATGCTCATCAAGGCTGCATTTATTTGATCAAAAATACTGTAAAATTGTGAAATATTATTCTAATGTAAATCAGCTGTTTTCTATGTGAATATGTGTTAAACTGTAATTTATTTCTGTGATCAAAGCTGTATTTTCAGCATCATTACTCCAGTCTTCAGTGTCACATGATCTTCAGAAATCATTCTAATTTTCACAATTTTTACAATATTTTTGATCAAATAAATGCAAATAAACTTTGGTGAGCAAAATCATAAAAAACTATTTATTATTATTATAATGTGTGTATTTATACACACACACACACACACACACAAACTAAAGCACACAAAAAATCCCTGTATTTCAGATTAGTTCTGTGTTTATCTGTCGTGTTTGTGTGTTATCGGGGCAGAGCAACTCTGAGACGATAACAAACAGCAGCCAAGCCATTTTGTGCTGCAGCGGACGCCAGCGCAAATACAGAAATAAAGAAATGTTAGAATAGTGATCACGGCTCTAGTGCAACCGTGTGCACGCATGTGTGTGTGTGTGTGTGTGTGTGCGTGTGTGTATGTGTGTTGCCATAGCAACCAACCAGGATCCATTGCACACACTCGCACGAACACACAATTGTAATTTGCACGGATGTGTGCGGGCGTGAAATATCAGCGGCGGATTGGCCGGTTCGTCTCATTAGCATGAGAATCAGAGGTGTTAGATGTGTTTCCTGTTCTCCCGTCACAGCCAACACTCACGCTTTATTATGCATGATGGAGAGAAAACGAGAAGGCTGTCGGAGTCCACACCGCTGAGAAAACCCAAAGACCAACGCTTAAGAAAGATCGTGACAGAAGCGTTGCTATGCGCTTTCGATCGGCTCGACTGACGCTGGCGTTAAAGCCTCGACTCGACAATAAACTCTGAGTGGAGGAGAAACGATGGGATGAAGCGCATCTGCAGGAGCGACAGAGACTACAAAACCTGCCACAAACATTCATGATGTGTGACCCTGGAGCGCAAAACCAGTCATGAGGGTCAATTTTGTGAAATTGAGGTTTATGCATCATTTGTAACACTCCAAAGAGAAAGGAAAAAATGAAATTGCATCATATGACCCCTTTAAGACCGCTTTTGTGCTGCAGGGTCACATGTTGTGTTTAATTGTGATGAAAATACTGCAAAAACTCTTCGTAGTCCTAAATTAGGCTTCATTTTGTTTAAGCAAAATCTAATTTCTTCTGTTGTTCTCTGTGAGCCCAAGACACAGGAGAAAAGCAGTGTTAATCCTAAAAGCTCTGACATTGTCATGAAAATGAAAGACCGTCTCCACCAGTGGACTTCAGCAGAAATTGGGAATAAGAAAGGCCTGATGGGAAATGACTCAGCTGTGGCTCATGTTTGCTTTCCCGTCCAGATTCCAGATCATTCACTCACAACGTTCACAGAACAAAATAATCCGACGCGAAGCGGACAGAAACATCTCCAAACTCACACGCTTCCATTACTCACATGTGTTTCCCACAAATCACTCGCTCTGACCAATCAGAGTGAGGCAACGGACCAATCAGAGTGAGGCAACTGACCAATCAGAGTGAGGCAACGGACCAATCAGAGTGAG
>NW_015623569.1:147002-148976 GCF_001515625.1 Sinocyclocheilus rhinocerous | reverse complement strand
AGAGTGAGGCAACGGCCCAACCAGACTGAGCAACTGACCAATCAGAGTGAGGCAACAGACCAATCAGAGTGAGGCAACGGACCAATCAGAGTGAGGTAACTGACCAATCAGAGTGAGGTATTCCACAGGAACGATATAACTGAGTATTTCCAGCCGATAAACTATAAAAACACTGACAGCCAATCAGAATCCAACGACTTTAACGAGCTTCGAGCATTTAAAGCGACAGACGACAAAACTGCAGCATGCTTATAATGAACACAACGTTATCATCCGCTGGTGTGAATGCTAATATAACGCTACAATTATCATTAAAGTTATCGTTTCAGTTATTGTTAGTTATAGTTGCAGTTAACATTATAGTTACTGTTATAGTTATCACTATAGGTATTATTACAGTTAAAATGTTATTACTAAAGTTACAGTTAGCATTAGTTATAGTTATCGTTGAAGTTTTCATTATAGTTATTGTTACAGTTATAGTTAGTTACAATTATCATTACAGTTATTGATACACTTACTGTTTCAGTTATTTTTAGTGATACTTATAAAGGTATCATATTTTTTGTTATAGTTATTATTATAGTTATCACTATAGGTATTATTACAGTTAAAATGTTATTACTAAAGATACAGTTATCATTAGTTATAGTTATCGTTGAAGTTATCATTATAGTTATCGTTACAATTATCATTATTGTTATTGATACACTTACTGTTTCAGTTATTTTTAGTGATACTTATAAAGGTATAAATTTTTTTGTTATAGTTATTATTATAGTTATAGTTAGCTTTACAGTTAAAATTCTCATTGCAGTTATTGTTATAGTTATTATTATAATTATCATTAGGCAAGGTAAGTTTATTTATATAGCACACTTCATACACAGAGGTAATTCAAAGTGGCTTACAGAAAATAAAAAAATAATAATTATAAAAAGTTGTATAAGAAATATTTAAACATTATAACATATACAATAAAAGTAAAAAATGAAAAAGGATAAATTGTTTAAACTGAATTTAAAATTAAAATGATTAAGATTCTACATTAGAATAAAAGGAAAAGAGGGTTAAAAGAACAGTGCGGTGATAAATCTATTGTTATACAGTAATCATTACAGTTATCAGCATAGTTATAGTTTTCATTATGATTAACATTATATTTATTTATTGTTGTTACAGTTACGTTAGTTATCATTATTGTTTTAGTTTTGGTTACAGTTATTGTTAAATATAGTGTTACAGTTATAATTTTAGTTATCATTATAGTTATCCTTACAGTTCTTTCTTGTTACAGTTACTGTGACAGTTATCATTATAGATGTTACAGTTCTTGTTACAGTTATCATTATAGATTACAGTTCTTGTTACAGTTATCATTATAGATGTTACAGTTCTTGTTACAGTTATCATTATAGATGTTACAGCGCAGCTCGTCAGTGAACAACGGCTCTGTGTAGTTAATGCTGCTCAATGTGAAAGCACGCACGTGATGGAGACTTACCGCTGATTACAGAACCGGCTTTCTGACAAGATGCGCATTAAATATCGCATGCGATTTATCGTGCAGCCCTAGTTATCATTATAGTTTTTGTTACAGTTCATTACAGTTATCATTATAGATGTTACAGCTATTGTTACAGATATCATTATAGATGTTACCGTTATTGTTACAGTTATCATTACAGTTCTTGTTACAGTTATCATTACCGTTCTTGTTACAGTTATCATTATAGATGTTACAGCTACTGTTACAGCTATTGTTACAGTTCGTTACAGTTATCATTATAGATGTTACAGCTATTGTTACAGTTATCATTACCGTTCTTGTTACAGTTATCATTATAGATGTTACAGCTATTGTTACAGTTATCATTACCGTTCTTGTTACAGTTATCATTATAGATGTTACAGCTATTGTTACAGTTATCATTACCGTTCTTGTTACAGTTATCATTATAGATGTTACAGCTA
>NW_015623569.1:145590-146827 GCF_001515625.1 Sinocyclocheilus rhinocerous | reverse complement strand
GCTTTCTGACAAGATGCGCATTAAATATCGCATGCGATTTATCGTGCAGCCCTAGTTATCATTATAGTTTTTGTTACAGTTCATTACAGTTATCATTATAGATGTTACAGCTATTGTTACAGTTATCATCACAGTTATTGTTAGTTATCATTATAGTTCTTGTTACAGTTATCATTACAGTTTTTGTTACAGTTATCATTATATATTTGACAGTTATTGTTACAGTTATCATCACAGTTATTGTTAGTTATTATAGTTCTTGTTACAGTTATCATTATAGTCTAGTTCTTGTTATAGTTATCATTAAAGTTATCATAGTTCTTGTTACGGTTATCATTAGTTATCGTTACAGTTATCATTATAGTTATCGTTACAGTTATCATTATAGTCTAGTTCTTGTTATAGTTATCATTAAAGTTATCATAGTTCTTGTTACGGTTATCATTAGTTATCGTTACAGTTATCATTATAGATGTTACAGTTATCATTATAGTTATCGTTACAGTTATCATTATAGATGTTACAGTTATCATTATAGCTCTTGTTATAATTGATGTGAACAGGTCTTAAGAGGGTTTGTTTAATTAACTAACATTAACTACATGCATATCTAACGAAGCAGACGCTGCATTTATGAGCTTTATGTGAAGCTGTATGAGAAGAGTGTTTATATAATCATTAACAGAACACAATCACGTGTGTGTGTGTGTGTGTGTGTGTGTGTGTGTGTGTGTGTGGCTAAAGCACCTCTTCATCTCTGTCTAACAGAGTGACGCACAAGCTTTAAGCTCAACACACACACACTGGCAAAATGACAACGTTCTCCTCTCAACAGCAGCCGTCCTTTCCTCACACACACACACACACACAGGATAAAACACGAATGACCCAAACTTTCATTAAAGTGTGTGAAATTAACCGCTTATCAACAGCTCTGAAGATCCTCCATTTGCAGCTCTGGTCTGGCTAACGCCACGCCATTTTGAGCGAAGCACAACGGCATGATGGTTATGTAAATCACCAGAGCGCTTCACAAGCTCAAATACAGCCGTGATTCAGCGTTTGTGTGTGTGTGTGTGTGTGTGTGCATGATATTTGTGCATTCTTGAGCTGCAAAAATGCACGTGTGAGAGTCAAAGAGTGTGCTTTTCCTTCCAACAAAGACGGAAAATCAAACTAGCTGAGCAGGGGAATGTACGCCACTGCAGAGCCTAGTGTGGAATTCTGGGATATGTGC
>NW_015623569.1:141151-145132 GCF_001515625.1 Sinocyclocheilus rhinocerous | reverse complement strand
ACTTTTGAACGGTAGTGTATATTGTTAGAAAAGATTTCTATTTTGAATAAATGCTCTTCTTTTTAACTTTTTATTCATCAAAGAATCCTGAAAAAAACTATCACAGTTTCCAAAACTATATGAAGCAGCAAAACTGTTGATAATTCTAATAATAAATCAGCATATTAGAATGATTTCTGAAGATCATGTGACACTGAAGACTGGAGTAATGATGCTAAAAATGCATACATAAATACACACACATACAGTATATATTTTGGAAATATTTACATGCATATACATTTATATATTTATATTATTGTATTTTATATTACACATAAATATATTTAATATATAAACATAACATATTTTTTCTTAAATATATACATGCACGTGTTTGTATTTATATATACATAATAAATATACACAGTATACAGATACACATATATATTATGCAAACAAAGCAAACAATTTATGGTTATTTGTTGAATATTTCGAACAATTGAAATCAAATCACACGTTGCTTGAAATGAAGGCATCTTATGAAAAAAGTCACATTTCAGTTTTACTGTAAAAAGCAAGTTTCCTAAAAAAAAATTGAAAATAACTTTCATTTTTGCAAACAAAATAAATGAATATTGCCATGTCATACTGTATAATTATAACAAGCACAGTTTTTGTTTTTATGCATATTAAACGTTTCATAATTTAAAAAAATTTTTTTTACTGTAAACAAGACAGATTTTCTGTTTTGATTTTAATTTTAGTTAAAGTTTTAGTAATTTTATTGTGCTTTCAGTTTTAGTTGCATGCACCTATTAAACTTCTTTTAAAACAGTGTTTTCATCAGTATTTTTGTCTTGTTTACCAGTAAAAATCTTTAAAATAAATTATGAAAGCAACATTAATATGCATTAAAAACAAAAACTGTTATTGCATCTAATTTTATAACCGTTATATACTATTCTAGTATTTAATAATATATTAATGATACTATAATAACACTGTCTGCAGGATTTCTTAATTTTCTCGCAATAAAATTAAATTAACATGATAAATAAATATGAATGAAATTTGAGAAATATGAGACATTTATCTAATAAAATAAAATAAAACTTCCTAAAACAATAATATATAGTATTTTAATTATTATTCAACTTTAAATTACATATACCAATAATAAAGTCTGATATCACACACATCTAATAAATAAATAAATAAATATATTATAGTTATATAAATACGGTAAGTGCTACAATTTACACTAATCCCACATAGTATCTTGTTTTGTTTTGTTTGTATAAGCCTCAATAAATGCTATTAGATTAATACTTCAAACAAGAGAAGCGTCAATATGCTAATGTGGTAAGAAAAATAAACTTAACTCAGTTGTGTCAGGTTAAGATAAAAACTTAACCTGGTTAAGACAGTGTTTTGCACAGATTTGCACCTAAAGTACATTTAGCCTACCCTGTTTTAGAGATGCTGAACTGTGCTGTTTTCAGTAAAATGTGAGAAACCATGCACAAATACAGCAGCATTAAAGCGTAATGCATCCAGCAGGTGTTTCATTTTGTGGGAAAGATCAGCTAACCTGGTTAAATGGCCGTAACAAGATCTGTTTAACACGTTTAATTCACATGCATCTGATACAGAGGAATATAGTGCTCATCTGAGCATCTTCATTTAGTTTAAGTTGAAGTACTAATACAACTACAAACCTAATAAAAACTAGATACACATGTTTAAGAAAATACAAAATTACTAAAACGTTAAAATGAAAACAAATACAAATATTAACTAAGGTATTGTAGTATATAATTTTATAACTATATACTATTATAATGATCCTAAAAAAAACACTGTTTGTAGGTTTTCTTAATTTTCTAGCAATACAATTTAAGAAAGAATAAATAATCAAGAAGGAAATCGAGAAATCCGAAACATTTATATAATAATTACTAGTGAAAGCATTTCATATTTTTGTGAAAACCAAAGCGTAGGAGCGAGAGAGACAGACAGGCGTGTAACTGCGTCATTCCCAGACACACACAGGGATACACTCGTGTGTGTGTGTGTGTGTGTGTGTGTGTGAACATGGAAATCCCCTGCAGCGTCTGCTGATAAACCCTCTCACAAACACACACACACACACACAGACACTCTCTCTCTCAGACACACACACAGACTCTAACACACACACACTCTCTCTCTCACACACACACACACACACACACTCACTCTCACACAGACACACACACACACACAGACACTCTCTCTCTCAGACACACACACAGACTCTAACACACACACACTCTCTCTCTCACACACACACACACACACACACTCACTCTCACACAGACACACACACACACACAGACACTCTCTCTCTCAGACACACACACAGACTCTAACACACACACACTCTCTCTCTCACACACACACACACACACACACTCACTCTCACACAGACACACACACACACACAGACACTCTCTCTCTCAGACACACACACAGACTCTAACACACACACACTCTCTCTCTCACACACACACACACACACACACTCACTCTCACACAGACACACACACACACACAGACACTCTCTCTCTCAGACACACACACAGACTCTAACACACACACACACACACACTCACACACACTCTCACATAGACACACACTCGTCTGGAACGACTCGGTCAAAAACACAGCACGTCTGTGATTCTTCATGCTCTGAATCAGATTCCCTGTCAAACAGATGAAGGTTTTTCTCCATCAGTAACGATTTCCTCCAGGCCTCGTGCTAAACCAGACCAGCAGCCCAAGATGGCCACCATGAAGAAAACACTCGCTAGACGACAGACGCGCTCAAACACAGCAGCACAGGGTTACTCTGGAGTAGTGTAGAGTTAAAAACCTTCATCTCAGGCTGCGTGAAAAACCCACATCATTCAAAGCACATTCATTCCACACGGCCCGAGCCATCTATAGAATATTTATGATATATTTGTTATGATTTTAATGTGCTTTTACTTTTAAAAATTTTAAAAAAAACTATACATACATATTTAAATAATTTAAAAAAGACAAAAAACATAGCAAAATTACTAAAACTTAAGTTAAACAAAATAAAATTGAAAAATATTAACAAAACGCTTATAAATCATACAGAGTGAGTTTTTTTGAGAAAGTAAAAATGCACAAAGTTTCCTGTGAGGGGTAGGTTTAGGGGTAGGGTTGGTGTAGGGCAATAGCACATACAGTCACACACACACACACACACACACACTCACACACACTCTCACATAGACACACACTCGTCTGGAACGACTCGGTCAAAAACACAGCACGTCTGTGATTCTTCATGCTCTGAATCAGATTCCCTGTCAAACAGATGAAGGTTTTTCTCCATCAGTAACGATTTCCTCCAGGCCTCGTGCTAAACCAGACCAGCAGCCCAAGATGGCCACCATGAAGAAAACACTCGCTAGACGACAGACGCGCTCAAACACAGCAGCACAGGGTTACTCTGGAGCAGTGTAGAGTTAAAAACCTTCATCTCAGGCTGCGTGAAAAACCCACATCATTCAAAGCACATTCATTCCACACGGCCCGAGCCATCTATAGAATATTTATGATATATTTGTTATGATTTTAATGTGCTTTTACTTTTAAAAATTTTAAAAAAAACTATACATACATATTTAAATAATTTAAAAAAGACAAAAAACATAGCAAAATTACTAAAACTTAAGTTAAACAAAATAAAATTGAAAAATATTAACAAAACGCTTATAAATCATACAGAGTGAGTTTTTTTGAGAAAGTAAAAATGCACAAAGTTTCCTGTGAGGGGTAGGTTTAGGGGTAGGGTTGGTGTAGGGCAATAGAAAATACAGTTTGTACAGTATAAAAACCATTACGCCTATGGAGAGTCCCCACAATTCACAAAAACAAACCTGTGTGAGTGAGAGAGAGTGTGTGTGTGTGTGTGTGAGAGTC
>NW_015623569.1:140262-141141 GCF_001515625.1 Sinocyclocheilus rhinocerous | reverse complement strand
TGTGTGTGTGTGTGTGTGTGTGTGTGTGTGTGTGTAGTAGGGCTGTCCTCGACTAAGGATTTTTCTGGTAGACTAGTAGTTGTTCATTTGAAGCATTAGGCGACTAATCGCACGTTTATTAACAAACCATTTAAATCATTATAATGGCCTATAATTATAAAATCATTATTAGGCCTACAAAGCCTAATAAGCGATCAAGCGCACGCATAAAGCTTGCCACAGTGCACCAACAGAAGAAATGATTATGAATGTGTCAGGGAAAAACAGTAAGGAGACTGCATTAACATTTTAATATTTTGATAAACTAGTGCTTTCTTTGTTCTCGGTTTAAGAGATGAAGTCGGCGACACTGACACTGACTCGTCATCTCCTGTATGCGTTTCACACGGATTACATAATCTGAGAATATTTGTCTTCCATTTGAATTGTTTCATTTGAAAGTAGACATTTCACTCTCTATAGATATATATTTTGAATGTCTGTAAGGTAAAGATATAGGCTACACAGAGTTTCGCGCTCAAGTTCACAGAGACCGAGACGGCAGAAAGCGCATCATGTTTGCTTTCATTATTTTACAAAAGCGCAGTATTGTGCTCACACAAATACACACACAAATCTATTTTAAGAGCAAGTGAGCGCAGCAGCGCCTCCATCTGTCCTGCAGTGAGCTACTGTTCAGCTCCACACCCCTCACATTAGATTGACCTGCCATGTAAAGTTGCTAATACTTACATATTTCAGATGATAAGCCATATTTGAGGTCAATGAATGATAGACGAGCGTTTGGATGTCCTGCCTGATGTACTGTATTTCCGTAGACCAGCCGTTAACGATCTGTTAGTCACTGACTGCGTGACTTCGCCTGTGGATTTTTTTTTT